>NW_027642954.1:0-147500 GCF_032717465.1 Coenobita brevimanus
GTGGATGGGTGAAAAGGACAACTTTATCCTTCAGTTTACCGGGTTCACGTTTTGACGAGCTTGGGTCAAAATAACTTCAAAGAGAGACCTGTTTATCTAGTTGTGTAAGGAAAATCTCATATGACTTCGGCAATGCACGAAAGAAAAAGAATGTATGTGATAACACGCAAAAGAGGTGAGAAAGAAAGATAATCCACATAAATCATGCAGAGGAACATATGTACACATACATCAGGTGCACTAATATTAGCATGGGGATTACTACGGTAGGGAGAGAGAGGTAATCGTGAGCTAATGGGTAATCAAGAGGAGAAGCTAGGGGAAACAGCAAAAGAATTGAACAACGAGGAAAAAGAAACTGGTTAAAAGAGGAAGCGTTTAAGCAAATGAAAGAGAGGTCCGGGAACACAAGTAATGTACTCGTAAAGAGATCAGTGAGGGCAGACTGAGTTATAAAGTCAGATCTGGCCATCCTCTCATGGCGAACAAGAACCAGTGGAAGTGGTGCTGTCTACATGCGAAATTCCTCCTTCAGTCTGATGACGTAATTTTTAATCGATGCTGTCTCCAGATTATTTTATTCACCTTTTCTTCCTCATCTGACACAGACATAGGAAATTTTGGCCTTTAGGAGCAAGAAATTTCGATCATTTCCATCATAAGCCATATCTGTGCCAGTTGAAAGGTGTTGTTCATATCTGCGATCAATTTTCCGTTTTTCCGCAAAATGTTCGACCACGAAAATAACTGTTAACCTGGTAGTATACGAGTAATTATGCATTGTGTAAATTTCCTTCCCACAGTAACAACGGGCATGAACGCGAAGGGATTAATACTGACACACCGAGGTCGAGGCCAATACAGACAGCCGTATCTGACCCAGTGATCTGTGCTGGTGTTCTGTGATTGATAACTAATGGAGCTGCCGGTTGCTGGGAAGAGGGGAACCAAACATAAACCACAAGGGCCATAATTCACACACACACACACACACACACACACACACACACACACACACACACACACACACACACACACACACACACACACACACACACACACAAAACTGTTGACGAAAGCTATAAAAAACAGTTTGGAAATTCAGTCGTCAGCTGTAAGAAAATAGTTTGAAGACTTGAAAACTAAAAATATGATGCTGAAGGGTTTAAACAGCTGACCCTAAATTAACTAGCGGTAGCAGTAATGATTATTTACATTCCCCACGCTCTGTAAGATCTGAGTGACAGTATAGTCGACCTGTTTTCATCTGGCAGACCTGTGCTACACTCACAACCTAACTACAAAGCAGAGGTTGCATGGAATTCAGTAAGCCTCAGTTATGAAGAAGGAATGAGTCTTTCTGGATACTAGTCAATTCGTTCCCCAAATCTAACTACATGTGGTCGTAAACTGTGCTGGAATGGGATGGGGAGCTTCGTCAGGAGAAACTAGACCTACTATAACTTACTTTGAACCCATATGTAAGGAGAAGCCACTCACAGGTTGATTAAAAATATCCAGACGAAGCGACTCTCAAATTCAGTAGTAATAATTTGACCATGGGAAGAGAATGGAAAATGAAAGATTGCGTAGGGGTTTATGTGGGTGACGTGGAAAGAGGAGAGGAAGGGGAGAATCGATATGAGGCTAGACTGTGGAAGACTGGTTAGAAATTTATAGGTGATAGGGTATGAGTTGGAGAAAAGGGCAGCTGTCGGCCCCGGCATAGTGGTAATATATTGGATGATTTTTCCTGTGTAAAGTACAGCTTTTCTTTCTTCTTTCTTCAACAGAATGGCATGGAAGCAATTCGTTTGAGGCCGGGATTAAGGCGTCTTGCAACTGGTAAACTTATAGACACATAGGTAGAGAGGTAAGTGAGATAGATAGATAAACTGATAATTAGACATATATATATATATATATATATATATATATATATATATATATATATATATATATATATATATATATATATATAAATTTACATTTGTTTTTAGGTGCATGGATTTGTTCGATATGAGTATAAGCCTATGAATATGTTTTAAAAAGGTTAATAGTATGGATGACTATCGAGAGTGTAAATATATAAATTAATGAAAAAATAAAGTTAATTATGTACTGATGATTTACTTAGCATGTAATCAGCAGACCTCGCCTCGTATAAATAATGCTTATCAGGAAAGTGTACTAAATACCTACATATGTGTATGTATGAGTGTGTATATCGCTGACTACAAACGCACGAGACCATGACTGAATGTAAATCGAAACCATCCATAACACTACCCAATAACAAACTGAGCCAATAAAATCAGACCCACACACTTTCGTTATTACTGCACACAACACGCCGCTCATACACACCGCTCTCTATACCTCGACCATACTTGTGGAAATATGAGAGAGAGAGAGAGAGAGAGAGAGAGAGAGAGAGAGGGTAAGAGAGAGAGAGAGATGGAAAATTGGAGCAAGGGAGACACGCAACAAAAACTCTGACGAGAAAAATGCCCGATGCTGGTCTAGATTAAAAAGTGAGTGGAAGGAATGCTTGTGAGTAAGGTGTTAACGAGGAAGCGGTGGTAATGTTGAGAGAGAGAGAAAGGGGAGGGTGATACAACGGTAGGCAAGAAAACACATTGGAAAAGACATGGTGGGAAGGAACAAAAAGCAGCAGTAACGGCTGTGAAAGTCAAACAAGAAGGAAAAGGACAGCCGGAAGGCAACAAGAGAAAGGCAGAAAGAAGCATGAAACTTTAAAAACTCTCCATTCCGACTTTGGGTTTTTATAGTATACTGTTACTATAATTTTTACACCTTAACCGAGCTGATTGTTTCATCTTTTAGTGACCTATTTCCCGTAGCACAGTGGTAGATACAACAATGCTCCCCTCCAGCATCCCTTCCATAGCATTTTTTCGTGATTATCACATCTTCGACAATTAATCTCTCTTTTATATTTTAGATTCCAAGATGGAGAGGCGATTTGTTCATCTTAGGTAAACTCTCGTACTGAAGAGGTTAAGGAAGGTTTTGCGTGACGCCTTAATTTCGAAAATTTCTTAACAAACTGAATACAATCATCTGAATGTAGTAAGATAGAAACTTAAAGATCTATGCAGTGAAATGTATTAGGAGAGATATAGAGCAGTACTTTCTAATGGTGGTGGTAACGATGGTGATGGTGATGACGGTGATGGTGACGATTATGATGATGATGATAATGACTACGATGATGATGATTACTATGCTGCTGCTGATGATGATCATGATGATGATAATGATATTGCAGCTGTGTCTGAATATTCTGTGTTAACCAGATTTTCTCTACAAATAGATAGTTACCTTCTGTTTCCTTACCTTCTATAGTATAGATAGGCATGAGAATTACATATGGCACAAATGTCCAGTAAAAGTCAGCTTAAACTAATAATCTAACTGGCCCAGAATTTCGTCCTTTTGCAGCTTATTTCACGTAGCTCAGTGGCAGAAGGAGACAACACTGTGGCTCTACTCACTGATTTCCCAGGTAACTCTCCCACTGTTTCTATTTACAGTATTATCACTTTTCTTACTGCACTTCATATCAAACATTTAATATAATTATCTACTCCGATCCCTTCTACCTTAGTGCCATATAGCCATATTATGGCTTGGTGCTAGTTCATTATTCCTTCCATAGCGGTTCTTCGTGACTGGAATCATATTTTAATGTTAATCTCTTGTTACAAATCAGCCCTGAAGGTATAGAGACGGCAGTTTTAGACCAAATTAGAGTAGCATGAATATAGTAAATATAACCTTATTTCTCCCATTATTTACTGTGAAATGAAAGTCGGTGGTTTAGTAAGCGCTTCACTCCAGTATTGACGTGTTTTTGTTTTTATTTTAATTCTAGTTTATTTTACTTGTCTCAGAGTTTTCAGTAAGCTTTGTAGAGAGGAGTTTGGAATAGGAACATATTAAATATTTCTTCATGAACCCCTCCCTGTACGGGGAGATTATTTCTAACTCTAATAGCCTGGCTGCTAGCAATATTGGTATTGGAAAATATATCAATGAACTGCAGATTTGAAAAAAAAAAAAAAAGGGTTCGAAATTTTTGGTAAAATCTATAAATAAAACTGTGGTTGGTAATCCGTGGCTTAGGCCTATACACACGTCGAACACTATACTCTGTATAGAAGATATAGTGATCTCAAAATTATGTTCTTACCTCATTTCTTTTTAATTTAAAACCCTGTCCACACAAGCTTGAGAGCAGACTGGCGGACATGGTCCGCACAGAGGTAAGGGTCTGCTGGGCACGACTGTGATGTCCAAAGCTGTGAGAAATTGGTGGTCGGTGAGTAAGTAGTAGTCAGTACTTCAGTGCAGTATGACAATGGCCAACACAGTTCTTACGAGATAAATAGCACCGTATAGCAACATTAATTGCTGGACTTGTGAAAAAGATAAGAAACCAGAGAAAAAATAAATAAAACGGGCGGTCTGGTAGCTTCACGCAGCAACGGGCACGGACTGTCCACTGGTGTGCCTGTCAAACTTGCCACAAATCGTCAGTTGTCCGATGACTGGACTTCTCGCTTGCATGCCCGCCAGTCACTGTCCGCTAGTGTGGACGGAGCATTTATTCGATTTCCAGACTTTCACCTTACGACAGATTTTTATCCCATTTTTTTCAACTTGAGATTTTTTCTTTATAGATATTTTTCGAAGAAAAAGCGAAGTGTGTTTTATACAACCTTCATTAAATACCTTTCACTACTGGGGGTAGGGGGTGGAAGCAGCAAGAATGCCAACTGAAATATGACATTGGAGTAAGTGAATTAGAATTTAATAATGAAGAGATGGAAATGAGTAACTTGAGATCTAGCTAAATCTGCAAACTTAATATCCAGGAGGTAAAGCCTGGTGAAGATGTCAGAATAATCTTACTCATGACACCTTAACTATATTTTCGTCTTTTTGTAACTCCATTCCCGTAGCTCAATGACATAGATAGGTAGATACGTATATAGAAAAAAAAAATGCTCTATATCCATTCGACAACATTTGTTTGCAGCATCATATTCTAGTCCATTGTTACAGTTCGGCATTTAGGGGGGAGAGAAGTCAATTTCAGGCCAAGTTAAGGGAAAAAAGTATAGTTGGAATGATAAAGATATTGCTCAGCATCATAAAAAAAAATCTATCCCGAACTGTAGCTTGGTGAAGCATAGAAGCTTCGAATCCCGTCAGTCATCCTCTACCTGTGAGAGTGGGAGGAGGCTGCAGCTGTGTGTATGTATTAGTGTCAAGTGTTTAAACGGTTTCCCCATCTTCCCGAGATAAACAAAGGCAAGCGTGGAAAGAACCTGACCAATGAAGCAAAGGAGGGTTGTGGTGTTTATATGGAGGTGGAGTTACTTGGAGCGAGAGTGATAAATGAAGAAGTAAAGGAGCGTTGTGGTGTTGATGAAGATGTGAAGTTAGGTGGTTCGACAGACAGACAAATGAAGTAAATGAGAGTTGTGGTGTTTATGTGGATGTGGAGTTACGTGGAGAGAGAGAAATGAAGTAAAAGAGAGTTGTGGTGTTGATGCGGATCTGGAGTTACGTGGATATATATATATATATATATATATATATATATATATATATATATTGACGAAAAAGAGTGTTGTGGTGTTTATATGGGTGTGTGGAGTTACGTGGAGAGAGACAAATGAGGAAGTAAAGGAGCGCTGCGGTGTTTGTACAGATATGGAGTTACGTGGATAGACAGACAAATGAGGAAGTAAAGTAGCACTGACTTGTTAGAGGGTGGATATGGAGTTTCGTGGAGTGACAGACTGGCAAATGATGTACGAGTAAAAGAGCGTTGTGGTGATAATGTTGATGTGGCATTACGTGGAAAGGCAGATGGATAAATGAGGAAGAGAAGGGGCATTGTGGTGTTATGGATGTAGCGTTAAGTGGAGAGACAGACTGGCAAATGACGAAGTGAAGGAGTGTTGAGGCGGTGATGTAGAAAGACTTGGCAAAATGACTTGAAGTAAAAGAGACTTGTGGTGTTGACGTGGACGTGGAGTTACGTGGGGATGTAGACAGACATATGAAGTGAAGGAGAGCTGTGGTGCTGATGTGGATGTGGCTTTACGCTGAAAGATAGATAAACAAATGTGGAAGTGAAGGAACTTTGTGGTGTTGATATGGATGTGAAGTTACTTGGAAAGATATACAAATGAGGAAGTGAAAAGGCGTTTTTGTGTTGATGTGGGTGTGTTGAAAAGTGTTGGGAGAAATTCCCCGAGATGATGTAGCCAAGTGGTGATAATGGAGAGTGAGAGATTGACTAAGAGAGTATGTGAGTGAGGTGGAGCGTGAGAGAGGGAGAGGGAGACCGAGGAAGAGAGATGGATGAAGGTATGTGAATGAGGATAGTGCGAGCTGGAGGGAGGACACTTTTGCTGAAGGTTAAGGTGACATGGAAGGAATTTGTTTGTGGTTACCCCTACCTAATTAAGATGTCTGGGTATACGTAGATAAAAAAATACATGACGTCCATAGTACATTAAGAAGGTTAGTAGAGATCTTTTATCGATTTGCTATTCCGGCTGCTTCTGCTTGAGAACATTACCTTCAAATCAGAGTTAGAGTGATATGCAAAAATTACTCTTCCATTGCACTTGTTCGTGACCTAGCATCATAATTATGGTTTGTCATGTAGCTTGGTGTTAGAAGAAGACTGCAGCCGTTCCAATTATGCACTTCTTCGTGACTAGCATCATAATTATAGTTTGTCATGTAGCTTGGTGGTTGAAGAAGAGGTGCAGCCGTTCCAATTATATAGCACTTCTTCGTGACTAGCATCGTATTCCAGCGTTAATCTACGAGTATTGTTACACCTCAACACTGAGAATGGAAAAGATGACAATAATAATAATAATAGTAGTAGTAGCAGTAGTAGTAGTAGTATTAGCCGTAATAGAAATAAACACGATATGATGGTGATGATAATTGTCCACAGATTGACGTACGAAACTGCAGGAAGTTCACAGCATGTCAGGTAGAAAGACAGCCAGGATGAGAGACAGAAGAAAAACAGGAGGAAAGCCAACCAGGAAGAAAAGCCAAGAAGAAAACCACAAAAGAAAAGCAGCCAGGAAAAGCCCCCAGAAAAAAAAAAAAAAAGAAATAGCCAGGAAGAAAACAGGAAGAAAGCCAGGCAGGAAGAAGGCAGAAAGAAAGGAAGAAAGCCATGAGAAAAGCCAGGTAGGTAGCCAGAAAAAACCCAGGAAGAAAGCAAGTTAGAGCGCCAGTCAGTAAGCCAGTCATCACTTCTCTCCATTAAAAGCTCAGTTATATTTTTCTTAATGTCACTATCATTCGTCTGTTAGATGAGATATGAATCAAATTGATAGACAAAAAGACAGATAGATAGATAGACAGATAGATGAATAGAGGGATGGATGGATAGATGGATAAATAGATAGGTACATATATAGATAGGCAACTTCACAGTGCCACATTTCACACTAACACACTTTACACTGCCACATTTCTCACACCACACACACACACACACACACACACACACAAACACACACAAACATTCCATAGCCACAACTTCTAACTTTTCATTCAAACATTTCTTGAGATTAAGTCCTTCAGTGCAAGTTATATCCATCTTGAAGAGATACTCGGTAGCTGCTAGAGTTAGTGGAGGCTGCTTACAACCCATTTACCTACTGACTTCACTCCTAGGCCAGTTATAATCATCAGACTGAGCTTCAGAAGACTAACAATACGAGTAAAAAGGCGTCTCATGGTCCTGAGGTGGTAATGAATTTTCCAGGAAAACCTAAAGTCACCCCATATATATTAATCCACCTGTTTATATACGTATATTTATAAATATGTACGTGTATGATATTTATATATATATGAACTCACAGTGTGGCATCCTGGCTATGTATATATAGATGCACACAAGACGTCCATAAGTGACTGTCAAAACCTGGGGTCTTTCATACTCCTTTGGCCTCTTAGTTTTGAGATATATGGATATATACATGATATGAAACATTTATAGGCATATCTATATATATATCTATATCTATATCTATATCTAATTTTTCATGCAAGGACGAGGCCAAGGCAGTTTTACTGGATACCTCGATGCCAGGTCTCCTTCATTCTTATTCTATCTATATCTACAGTATATATTTATCTATCTATCTATCTATCTGTCTATCTGTCTGTATATTCATTTTTCTTCCCCTCTCTTCCAATTTTCTATTTCTTCCTGTTCGTCTCATTCCCAACAGTAAGTACTGATAATCCAATATACTGGTTTACGATGTTGTTTCAGAGAGAAAGAACCAAGGAGAGGCTGTCTACCTACGAAAGTTTGTACTAAGAGGAGCAAGAACCACACAGAGCCAAGCCAAAAGTTCAGACCATGCTTGGATACACTGCGTTAGAAGAATGGGAGCTGAAAGGCAAGGAGAATGGCGGACTGAGGAAGAAGGCTCGACAAGGTGAATTTTTGGCAATGCGGGTGAGTGATTACAGGACATAGCATTTCATACCATTTCATCAGCCCCTTCATTCTGGTGACGTCTTATATTTCTCTCTCTCTCTCTCTCTCTCTCTCTCTCTCTCTCTCTCTCCTGAGCTTAGGGTAGATTTCTCGTCGTCATGAATTATATCCCCAGATGATAAGAAATAATAAATACTGGTCACGTTATAAGGTTAATTAGGCTCCATAACACCTGTCCCATCTCTTGGAAGTGGTTAATGTGTCTGTCCCATCATCCTGATCGTGTTTTCTTAAGCTGCAGAAAGTGAGTCTGAAGCATAGCAAAGAGTAACAGTAAAAACTGCTGTAAACAGATTGAGAGTGTTGTGTACTAGAACTGTTCGAGTCCAGGAGGTAGCCATATGATCATGCTACAACATTTTTATACTTATTATTGCTACCTTCAGGCGATTTTATTCAGCATTGGGTCCCCTTGTCTAACGGGAGGACTCAGCGAAATTTTATATATAACCTTTCCAGTTCAGGAAACATTAACTACCCTACCCAAAATTTAGGTTAAACTACTACACCTATACTAATCTACTTTTACTGACTTCTTATCTTACCCTATCTTACCGTACCCTACCTGACCAACCTTGTATGAATATATCCCTTCCCTGATCTACCCTTCACTGCCCCACCAAACCCAACCTACCTTGTCTGACAACCCTACCCTGCCCAAACCCTAACCTAATCTAGCCCTAACCTATCGCACGTTTAAAAGCTACCTAACACTGCGTCCCCAGGCACTCCGTAACGTATGTATGGGCTAACATTTTTGTTTTAGGTATCACCCTGTTTTATTATCTTTTTCAAGAGAGCTATAACGAAGTAGGGTAGGATAGGGGTTGGGCAAGAAGCAGTGGGGTAGGATCGGGATTGGGTGGAGTGCAGTGGAATAGGATCGTGGGTTGGGTAGGGTGCAGTTCGGTAGGAGCAAGGATAGGTGGGGTGCAATGAGGTAGGAAGAGGTTGGATGGGGTGCAGTGGGGTAGGTGCGGAGTTATATGGGATGCAGTACGGTAAGACCAGGTGTTGAGTCGGGTGGAGTGGCGTACGAGCGATGTTGGACGGGGTGCAATGGGTACGAGCGGGGTTGGGTGGGGGTGCAGTGTGGTACCAGCTGCGTTGGGTGGTTCTGCAGTGGGGTAGGATCGGGATTTGGGTGGGGCACAAAGGGGTAGGATCAGGGTTGGATGTAGTGCAGTGTGGTTGGATCAGGGTTGGGTGGGGTGTAGTGTGGTAGGAACAGGGTTGGATGGGGTTCAGTGGGGGTTGGATGGGGTGCAGAGGGGGTTGGTTCGTGTGCAGTTGGGTAGGAGCAGGGTTAGGTGGGATGCAGTGGGGTAGGTGCGGGGTTTTATGGGGTGAAGGTAAGACCAAGTGCTCAGTAGGGTGAAGTGAGGTACGAGCGATGTTGGATGGGATGCAATGGGGTAGGATCGGGGTTGGGTCGGGTGCAGTGTTTGGCACAAGCTGTGTTAGGTGGGGTGCAATTATCGGTTTTGGGTGGTGTGCAGTGGGGCAGGATCGAGGTTGAGTGGAATGCATTGTGGTAGGATCGAGGTTGGGTGGAGTGCAGTGGGTTAGGATCGGGGTTGGGTGGAGTGCAGTGGGGTAGGATCTGGGTTGGATGGGGTGCAGTGAGATAGAATCGGGGTTGGATGAGGTACGGTGGAGTAGGAGCTGGGTTGCATGGGGTACAGTGGAGTAGGATCGGGGCGTGGGTGCGGTGCATTAGGGTATCATCGGGGTTGGGTGCGGTGCTAGGGGTTGAAGTGGGGTTGAAGTGGGGTGCAATGGTGTCGGAGCGGTGTTGGGTGGGGTGCAATGGTGTAGGGGCGGTGTTGGGTGGGGTGAATGGAGGAGGATTGGGGGTCATTGGGGTGCAGTGGGATTGGATCGGGTTAGTGTGGGATGCATTGAGGTAGGAGTGGGATATGGTAGAGTGCAATGAGGTAAGACAGGGGTTGGGTAAGTTGCAATGGGGTAGGATCAGGGTTAGGTTAGTTGCAGAAGGGTAGGATCGGGATTGGATGGGGTGCTGTGGGGTAAGATAAGGGATTGGTGGGGTGCCGAGGGTTGGAGTGGCTTTGGATGGAGTGCAGTGGAGTAGGATAGGGGTTGGGTGGGGTACAGTGGGGTAGGATCGGGGTTCGGTAGGGTGCAGTGGGGTTGGAGTGGGGTTGGGTGAAGTGTGATATTAGCTTGAACAAAGTAAATCATTCGTTCTCAGTTTGAGGGTTAATAAAGACTGTTTATGTCCCATCATCTTGAGATTTTTTTTTTTTTTAAGTTGTAGAAAATCGTCTGAAGCCTATCAGAGACTGAGTACAAAAACAGAAAAATGGCGTCAGCAGATTGAGTGTTCTGTTCTAGGCGCAACAGATCGAGTCATCGAGATGACCAAATGCTTTTTTTATATCATGCAGTCGTTATTTATATTATTTTTGCTACCTCCAGACGATTTTATTTTGTAGTGGGTAGCCTTGTTTTATGTAAGGGATCAGTGGAAATTATATCCAACCCCTTCAGTGTGAAAAATAAACTAAACTACCCGAAATTAACCTACAATACCAAAACTAATCTACCTTTACTGACTACCGTATCCGACCCTACCCTACCTAATTTAACTTGGTCCTGCCTTACCCTACCTAACCTACCCTAAGTCCACCATGTCAGACCTAACCTACCTTGTCTTATTACCATACTCTACTCTATCTAATATTCCCTGCCTTATTCTACCCTGCCAGGTCTAATCTGCCTTGCCTCACTACTTTACCCTGGCTTACCTACACTACTAATTACTACCCTATCCTACCCACCCTACCCTGCCTTATCCTAAAATACCCTTTCCTACCCTACTCCACCTTATCCTACTCTACCCTACCCTATCCTACCTTACCCTATTCTTCCCTACCCTACTCTACCCAACCCTACTCTACTCTACTCCACTCTGCTCTACCCTACCCTACCCTACATTACCCTACTCTACCCTACCCTACCCTACCTACTCTTCTCTACTCTACCCTTCTTTACTCTACTCTGCTCTACCCTACTCTACTGTACTCTACCCTACCCTACCCTACCCTACCCCTACTCTACTCTACTCTACCCTACCCAACCCTACCTTACCCTACCCTACTCCACCCTACCGTACCCTACCCTACCCTACCCTACCCTACTCTTCCCTAACAAGCCCTACTGTACCCAACCCTAATTTAATATCTACCACTATTTTTTCTCTATTCTTGTTTCTACCTTCAGACAATTTCCTCCTGTAGATTTTCAGACTGGAAGAAGTTAGAAATGAGTGGGATTGGGTGGGGTGTAGTGGGGTAGGAGCGGGGTTGTGTGGGGGTGCGAGTGGGGTGTGGGCAGGATAGGGTTGGGTGGGGTGTAGTGGGGTAGAAGCGGGGAGTTGTGTGGGGTGCAGTGGGGCAGGATAGGGTTGGGTGGGGTAAATTGGAGTAGGACCGGGTTGGATGGGATGCAGTGGAGTAGGAATGGGGTTGGGTGGGTTGCAGTGAGGTAGGATCGGGGTTGGGTGGGTTGCAGTGGGGTAGGATCGGGGTTGGGTGGGGTGCAGTGGGGTAGGATCGGGGTTGGGTGGGGTGCAGTGGGGTAGGATCGGGGTTGGGTGGGGTGCAGTGGGGTAGGATCGGGGTTGGGTGGGGTGCAGTGGGGTAGGATCGGGGTTGGGTGGGGTGCAGTGGGGTAGGATCGGGGTTGGGTGGGGTGCAGTGGGGTATGATAGGGGATGGATGGGGTGGAGTGGGGTAGGAGCAGTGTTGGGTGGGGTGCAGTGGGGTAGGATCTGGTGTTGGGTGGGGTGCAGTGGGGTAGGATCTGGGTTGGGTGGGGTGCAGTGGGGTAGGAGCTGGGTTGGGTGGGGTGCAGTGGGGTAGGAGCTGGGTTGGGTGGGGTGCAGTGGGGTAGGATCTGGGTTGGGTGGGGTGCAGTGGGGTAGGAGCTGGGTTGGGTGGGGTGCAGTGGGGTAGGAGCTGGGTTGGGTTGGGTGCAGTGGGGTAGAAGCGGGTTGGGGGGGTGCAGTGAGGTAGGAGCTGGGTTGGGGTGCAGTCGGGTGCAGTGGGGTAGGTATGGGGTTGGGTGATCGGGGCATGGGGTAGGAGGGCAAGGTTGGGTGAGGGGTAAAAGCAGGGTTGGGCGGGGAGCAGTGGAGTAGGAGCAGGGTTGGGTGGGTGGCAGTGGGGTGGGATGTGGTTGGGGGGGGGCAGGGGGTTGGAGTGGGATTGGGTGGGATGTGATATCAGTTTGAACAGAGTAAATAAGTCGTTCTCAGACTTGGGGTAAATGAAGTTTGTTTCTCTCCCATCATCCTGAGTTTTTTTTTTTTTTTTTTTTAGTGCAGGAAATCGTCTGAAGCCTAGCAAAGAGCGAGAGTAAAAAATGACGTCAGCAGATGGAATGGGCTGTTCTAGACGCCACGGATCGAGTCCCAGAGGTGGACAGATGTTTTTATATCATGTAGACATTTTATAATTCATTTTTGATACCTCCAGACGATGTTATTCAGCTTTGGGTTCCCTTGTCTTATGGAAAGGCTCAGTGAAATTTATATCTAATCCCTCCATTACGAAAAACAGATATGCGTCCTGGTACTGAATGGGCCTGGAATTATCGCATTCCACGCATTAGATGGCGCCACCGCTGCAGTGTTGCGACGGGAGGAGGTCAAGCGGACGACACTGCTTTTTTCACTCTAACTTGGCCTAGAATGGCCCTCTCTCCATCTTGAATGCTGAGTCGCAAGTATAGAATAATTGGGCGGGTTTTTTTTGTCCTATCGCAGCTTATTTCCCGTAGTTCAGTGGCAGAGTGAGACAATACTACGGCCCTGCATCCATTCATAGCATTTCTTCGTGACTAACATCGTATTCTAGTGTTAATGTATTGCTACAGGTCAGAAATCGAGATGGGGAGATGACAAGTGCATTTTTATCCAAGTTAAATTGAATAAAGTATCGTATTATCTCTCCCAGGCTCCTATGAATATCTCTCAGCTGAACAGCATAGTTCCCCCTTCAGCTGGACATAGCATTAGCTCCAGAGCATTAGAGGGTTAGCTTAGGCATTTATTAATCCCCAGATGCTCGGGACAATTCAAGTGGCATTTCATTTATATCAGACGATTTTACTGAGCTGAGAGCGAGTCATGGGAGCCTTAGAGAGTTAATACACTGTCAGCATTAACCCCTGCATGACTGGAATAACTCCAGCATTTCTTTACAGCTGACAACAGGCGGTTTTGTCCAGCCGAGTGTCATGGAAGCCTGACAGATATGGTGAATAAAAATACCACAGGGAAGGTAAGGAAAGTATTGTAAATTACCCAGAATAAAAAAGGGAAAAATACAAAGTGTTAATTTTATTTGCTCCCTGTACTGTATGTAAGTAGATATACGATGCTCTTTACTTCTTCGTGACTAGCATTAAATTACAGTCTTACGTATTCTAAGAGGTTCTAGATCGTAACAACTCTTCCTTAGCAACTTATTCTGCATGTGACACTTTAATATTACATTTTTTCAGGTAACAAGTAAGGAAAATACAGTAGAAGTTCCAGACGGTATTCCGGTGTGATCGTGATGGCTGAGTCTGTATAAGCTTGGCCTTGTAAATAATTTGACCCGGGTTCGATTCCTGAAGGATAGAGGAATGTTTAATAATTCCTGTGGCTGGTCCGTAGTGACTTGCTACACACACGCACACATATACAAACACGCACATACATACTGTACTGTAAGACACACACGGGACATGTGTGTAAGGGTAGGGCGTGGAAGGTATGGGGGTTTTATTTCGAAGTTCAAAAAACCAATACCTTTTTTTGGACTTTGAAATAAAACCCCCATTCCTTCCACGCCCTACCCTTATGCATATGTTCTCTGTGTCCGTCTGTAGGTGTTTTATGTGTGTGGGTGTGTGTTTGTAGACTTCTACATTCCCCCCTGGCAGGTCAACTACGTGACTGCCCACACTCCCACTACGGCCCCCCACCAGACAAGCCACTAAATGACTGCCAGGCTACCTCAATTAATCTCTATGGCAACCGGGAGTCGAACCCGGGTCCAAATGACAGGTCTCTACGGACAATGCCACATTTTTAAATATTCCTCTATCCTCCTGGGAATTGAACCCGGGTCTTTTCGGTGGCAGGCCACCTCTCTACTCACTCTGCCACCACGCCCACACTAACGTTGCGGCTGGAACTGGTACTGTATTTTAGTTATTTGGTGTCAGTAATAAGGAAGGGGAGACTGAAGTGTATTGCAAATATTAAATCGCAAAGGAAGAGTTGTTACGATATCTCCAGAGCCACTTAGAATATTCAAGACTAATGTTAGCCACGAGGAAGTAGAGTATCATGTATCTGGGTCACATTCATTGCTGGTAATAAGCTTCGAGAAAGGGACTTCGTCTGCCAAATAGGAAAACCATGATGGATTTTGGCAAGGATGACTATGAAATAAGTTTGGAACTTAGAATGTTTTTGGTAGCAGTGCAAAAGGTGCAAAAAGAATCGGAATTTGGATCTCCATTAAGGCATAAGTCAAAGGAAGAATCATTAACCACTCTGAAAATGGCTTGAACAAAAGGGTACTACTTGTAAACTACCTACAGTGGATCTGATAACACAGGCAGCCCCCTTCCTAACTCAGGCAGCCCTCTTCATGAGTCTCCCTCCAGCTCATCATCGTTCTCTACCTGTCCACCTCACTCATATACACTCTGCTAGTTAGTCTCTTACGCTCCATCCTCCACACATAGCTAAACCACCTCAGTGTACCTGCTAATGCTTTCTAGCACAAAGCTGGCAATGTTCCGTAAGTAGAAAGGGAACTTTTAATGGTATTTTTGCTTCACTAGAGACCTAAGTTTTGAGGACTTCCTGTATACGCTCATTATATATAATTTACTTAATTGGGGGAAGCTGGCCAATCTGTTTCTATCTATTTATCTATGGCCAGATGCCTCGCCTCAGTCCCGTAAGGGGTGGCCACAAACATATTTCCATGTAGCCCTGTCCCCTGCCATTTCACTGCCCTCCGCCATCTTACACCCCTCCCTCATATGCCTCTCTGCTCCATCCATCCCTTTGTCTCCTTCCCTCCATCTCACTCACATACACTCTCATAGTTAGTCTGTCACTCTCCATCCTCTCCACATGGCCAAACCACTTCAGTGTATTTCTCCCAGTGCTTGCTATCACAAAGCTGGCAAATCTATTCCATAGCTAGCAATAGAACTTTTAATATCTTTGCTCCACTATAGTCCCAAGTTATTACTTTCTGTATACACTTCTAACTGAACAGCTTTGAATAAGAGCTTTGATAAAAGTATATGAAACTGATAGAGATCCAGATAGCTAGACAATATTGGTATAAACCATGGTATAAATAATGCTGGTATGAAGTGGTATCTGAGAGAGGGAGGTTTAAGTTGAAGGGAGGGCAGCGAAATGGCCACAGACTGGGCGACATGGAGGCGATTTTTTGTTGCCACCCTTCATGGGATTAAGGCATCTGGAAACAGAGAAATATAAAGTAGGCAGCATCGTTATATAAAGCATAAACCTGAGTAACTAAGAGACAAAACTAAACAATAAAAGTAACAGATAAAACTAACTGAAATATACAAGAGAACCTGGAAAACTAGCCTAGCCTGGTAGTAGCAAGAAATAACCTGGCAGTAGAAAGAAACACTGTTATTACTATGTGAAATTAGCATTGTGGAGGATAATACAACCATGATGATGCTATTTGGGCTAGTCACTTAACATGGCAGTAAACAGGACCTGGGACTCAAGAGCTGGTATTCTCGTTGGCTAAGGAAGCTCCCTAACACATTTTCCTATGTGATTTATTTTGTTTACTACATCTTACTGTCCTGCTCTGTGTTACATAAATCCAATGTGGCCATACTGTACATGAATGGTATACAAATGGATATCAATCCGCCACATCCAAAATAAAATCGCTAAGGAAGAGGTGTTAGAGAGCTTCCTTATCGAACGTTAAGAACCAAGCTGTCATTCTAGTAGTTCAGTTACTCTTCTAGGAGCTGCCTAGCATGGGCCAACCGACCTACTGCAGTTATCCACTCTTCTTATGTTCTTATGCTCTTATAACTGTACAAATTACTATAGCTAACCGATAAGTAGAAAATTAACGCAGCTATCCATCAATACAGCACAAGTGATGGAATGCCTCTTTTGCTATCCTTATCAGATAATTCTGATTATTTAGCTGAAAAAAAAAAAAAAAAGTTTATTCAGCCGTCAAGTTTACACCATACCCCACTGGCTCGAAAAGTTCAGTCGAAATGTGGGTTTATATATCAGTAAATTTAACCTAGTTCAGTATGGTCTAAAAAATACCAACCTTACCATAAAAGGTCGAATAAATTTGTTATACAAAATCTTTTATTAGCTTCTATTTTCTTACAAGTCTGAAATACTGAACATTAGTTGCTATGAGGACAGTATGTTAGTTACTCGGGCAGGAGGTGGTTTTAGTAAAACTATAAGTATATCGCAAAAAATCATGTCACAATATAGCTCAAGTATTATAAAAGTGTATCAGTGAAATAATAAGCTATCTCCATCTCGATTGCTCTCCTACTCCTGCTCACCATAGAACAATGGTTCTTGACCTTTTTGATGCTGTTACACCAAGACAGACTTACTACCCCATCGTATGGAAACTTGGTGAAAGTGGAATGCATATTGGTACTGGTAATGTATTTTCCAAGTCATTTTACAAGCTATCATTTACAAGATGTCAGTAGTATGGTTTTCAGCTACATTAAATTGTTTCCAGTAGAACATACAGTAGGTTTGACTGCTGGTGTGATTTGCAATACGTGGCTCAGTTAGACGCAATACGCATCACATGTCACTCAATAAGCAGCCTGTTTTTTTTTGTGTGTGTTTTTTTTTTAAGCACAGCAGAGAAGCCCACTTGACAGCCTTTTATAGTTCGCAAGGGATCAGGATCTTGTGTGCCCACTATGATAGGATGATGTATTCTTTGCCAAGCTTTATCCAGAAAGCAGCCGGATCCTGCTCATGATAATCTTTTTTATTCTCTTACATATTAAAAAAAAAATGCCGAGCAATGTCTTACCCCTACTACCCCCACGTTAAGAACCACTGCTCTTGAACAATACACACCCCCTCACACACCATACTCTGAAGTAAAAATACAAAGAATAATACAATCTGTAACCTGTCCTGTCTGGTGCTGACCATATCCTCTCTGGTCTCTCTCAGCCGGCTCCAATTCTCTCTCTCTCTCCTCTCTCTCTACAATCAGTCCATTACCGGCCATGATTCTCTCTCTCCTCTCTCCCTAGCATCATTGTCTCTATCGCCTAGGGAAATACAGGAACACTGAAGGTGCCTAAGGAGTGGATTGCTTACCAGAGTAACGGTATACAAGTACCCCCATAACTGCTATCATCCTTACTACATCACTACATCACCTACAAATACACACTACATGGCAATATGTGGCTTTAGAGGATTCCTAAAAACCCTTTCTTAGCCATTTGGTCTACACATTTCAATAATCTTAGTACTGACGCAAACTATCGATATTCAAAGGAAAATAAATTAAGGGAAAGGTGCTAGGAAGCCTCCTGTGCCACTTTTGACCCAGACACTGATGGCTTCTCTGGGGTTGTCATCTTGTTTTGAGTTGTCTTCTATTGTTGTGATCTCCCCGTCCAAGGTTGCCATTTGTCATCCTTGGCTGCCATCTCTTCTTCTGTTGTTCCTAGGGTGGCATCTCGTCGTCTGCAGTCCTTTCGTTCTCATATCGTCAGGCTTTCGCCAATCGTCACACCTAGCAGGAGCACCAGCTGCTGTGGTTACTGGCTGCAGCCGTTTGTTATGTCAGCAAACCGAATTGTAGTGAACCATGGCGGAAGGAGGAAGACGCAAAGAGCAGGAGGACGAGCAAGAAAACTTGTGCGGAACCTGCGAAAGGGATATTAAAAAATAAATAAATAAATCAGCGTGGGACACAAAACTGGCTCCAGTGTGACCTGAGTGACGTGTGGTATCAAGCAGGATGCCAAAAGGCAACACCAGAGAAGTATTAGCACTACCTGGAAGGAAATGGTGAGAACGGTTGGTTCTGAAAAGAATGTAAATGAAACTTCAAATGCATAAAGAACATAATTAAGCAGCTAAGGGATGAGAATATGAAACTGAGGGAAGAAAAACAAAAACTGAGGAGCATAGTAGATGAGTTGGACAAGAAGGCAGAAAGTCTCGAAAAACAAATTGTGAGAGCTGTGAAAAAAAATAATAATAATAATATATGGAAGAGTTAGAATAAGAAAGGGATATGAGAGAAGACAATGCAACTTTGCTATCTACAAGCTCAGGGAAGAAGAGTGTGATGACCAGGTAGAAAAAAAAGAAGATGGAAAAAGCAATGTGTGTACTGCTAACCTATTCTTAGAAGAAATAAAGATGGAAAAGTTTGAGAGTGAGAATGCATTCAGGCTTGGACAGAAAGCCAAACTCAATGAGCCAAACAAAACCCAAAGAACAGGAGAGGAATAAAACAGCCAAGATATCCAGAATGAACAAGGAGCTCAAAAATAAACTACATGACAGCCTAAGCCAAGATCTCTAGTGGCCAAGCTCAAGAGTGCCAAAATGAAATGGGGCATACTGAAAATAACAAACACCTCAAAAATACCCTGGTGCCAGAAATTCAAAGAACATCATTTGTGACAGACCTAACCCGCAAAGAAAGGGAAGTGGACAGAAAGCTGAGAATGGAACTCAAGGAGTAAAATGACCAAGAAGAAGGCAGCTACATTAAGAAAGCACAGATTTTTCAGGTGGAATTTTCATTAAAATATCGCCAACAAAATGAAGAAAACAAGAAAGACAAAAATCAAAATAAAATTAAGAAATTAGGTATTAAGTTAATCAACATACAAAGACTTGGAGGCGATTTGTTTGTGGCCACCCCAAACGGGACTGAGGCGTCTGGCAATAGATAGATAGATAGAAAGACTGATTTAAGCTAAATTTAAGAAACACAGAGAAATAAAGTTGCAAACTATATACCGTATAACTGAAACTCAACGTAAGTGGGAAAATCTGAACGAACCAGGCAACCTCAAACACAGACAAGAAAGGAGGTGGACTTTACATCTTACATAACATAAACAGTGGTATAGAGATAGACACGAGGACATACTACACGCAACATGCAGAGCAGGAAACCTACAATTTAACCTAATTTTGGTATATATGGCAATCAGTGACCATGAAAGAAACCAAACACTAGTAAGAAATATTGATCACATTCTGCAGAAACATGAAGAACCAACATTACTTATAGGGGACTCTAATGGCCACATTGGCTTTACAGGTTCACAGGAAGTATATTTAAAAGGCAACGGAGCCCTAAACTGGGCAGAAAAATCTATCTATCTATCTATCTATTGCCAGACGCCTCAATCCCGTTTGGGGTGGCCACAAACAAATCGCCTCCAAGTCGCCCTGTCCCCCGCCATTTCACTCCCTTGCTCCCAACTCACACCCCCCTCTCTCATATACCTCTCCACCCCATCTCTCCATCTCATCCTCGGCCTCCCCCTCCCTCTTCCCCCCTCCACCTCACTCACATACACTCTCTTCGTCAGTCTTTCACCCTCCATCCCCTCCACATGGCCAAACCACCTCAGTGTGTTCCTCATAACGCTTCCTATCACACCCACATCAACACCACAACGCTCCTTTATAATTCTGAATGGAGATGACAGATGTCAAGGAGAAATAACCTTGGCCAGAGGAGAACAAACTAGCACAACTGATTTTATGTCAGAAAACCAAGTTTGATGTGAGAGATTCAGCAACATGGAAAATGATGAGAGAAATCATTTTGACCTTTCAGACCACAACCAACTATGTGCCACATTCAACATAATCAATCATTTCCTGTGGCACCCTCGGGGATGCATAGGGCCTCGATGAACTCACACCACCACATCCTATCTTGTGCTAACTCCTCAAGATCTCCCCAACACTCATCTCCAGCTTCCCGTCTCATTGTCCTCACCCACGTCTCTTTTGGCCTTCAACATAAATCTAGAAAAACCCAAAATATAAGTGGATGAAATCAAGGGAATAAAATTCCTGAAAATAAATGAGAACACCCTAAGAAATTTTCAAAAAATGGAGGACAAACTAGCAGCACAGCCGGAAGCATGTAAAGGAAATATTCTTCATTCTGCAAAAATAAAGAATGAGACAGCAACCTGGCAAATGATGACAAAACTTAAAATGAAGACAGCAGGAAGCACCCCAGAACCAATAGAACCAATCTGGCTAACAAGTACAATTAAATGTGAAGTAAATACAAGAACCCTCAACAAAGAAGGAAGCAGAGCAAAAAAGGAAGGAAACACGACAGATACGTGGAACTGTACCTGAATCAAGACAAAAAAAGTTTAAGAAATGGTACAAGAAGCCAAGGGAACACAAGAAAATTAAAAAACAGAGGAAATCTTGAAAGACCCAAACAGAAACAAGAAAACATGGCAATATAAAAGAAGACTAAAGGGAGAAACCATGAACAAGGAGAAAATCTCAATCAATGACAATGAAGGCACACCTGTGATGGAAGAAGACATTCTCCTGAAATTGGAAAGTTTCTGGAAAACAGTCTACAAAAGCCATGAAAATAAAATAAATGAGGTCTGGAACAACACGACAAGAAACGAATAAGAGGAAGAGCTCAGAAGAAAGGCAGGAGGCAAAATATTAGAATTATATTTCGAAATGACCACAGAGATGAAGGGAGAGAGAGAGAGAGACCCCACCAACTACGGGAACACTTCGATGTGGCATACAAATGTAGTCAAGAGCACCCTCAACCAATGGCATTGGAAGAAACCCAACTAAAACTAGAAGACGTAAAAGCACAAGCGGAATAGGTAAAAAACAAGAAAGTACCAGGATCAGACGGCGTAAAACCAGACCTCTTCAAGACAGCTGGAGACAGCAATGAATGGAAGAGTTCACTCTATGCCTAAACAACCTATTAATAAATGAAAATAGTGACGAAAGCTGGAAGAACACAAACACTGTATTAATACCCCAAAACAAAGAAACCAATCTCTAAAGGCCTAAAGCCCTCCTACAAAATATTTACAGGCATACTAAAAACGAAAACAGAAAATCATGTCTAAAGCACACAGAGGAGGAGCGTTTTGCAAGCAAGTTATACGGAAAACAGAAGAATATGCCACAGTCTTTATATGCAAAGATACGACATCAGTGAAAGTTACAAACTTAAAAAAAAAAAAAAAAAAACATTAACTGTGTTGCCAGTCGACTTCAGAAAGGCTTTTGACTCGGTGAATGAAGCAAAACTAGTTATATCTCTGATGGAATGCAGCATCCATCCCAAAATTACTAGTGCCACAGCAAACATTTACAGTGAAGACAGAACAAACCTGCTACTAAACGGAGATAAACAAGCCGAATTTGAAATAACAAGTATCATAAAACAAGGCTACAAGAAGATAACCCAGGCTTCAAAGACCACTTCAACATATCCACACTTTTTTACGCAGACGACTGTCTTATACTTAGCTCATCAATGGAGGAATCAAGAAAAATCATTCAGAAGACAACTGAAGTAGCATGTGAGTGTAGACTCACCATCGACAAGGAAAATAATAAAATAATTTTCAGTCTGGAAGACACACCCCAGCAAATAGAAGGGATAAATATATGTGACAGTATAATCTACCATGGCTTGAAATAACAAATAAAAGACTGCTTCAAAGAACACGTAGAGAGGTGCATAAATAAGGCAAATAAAATGGCAGATGCTGCATATACTGTCCCAGAAAGATGCTGTAACAGTCTTCTTATATGCAAAACATAGAAAAAAGGGTTTGTGTTACCGTCTACACATGTTTCGGAAATATTCAGCTTTACTGTGGAAGATCTTAACAAGCTCCAAGGAACTGAAAACAAAATATACAGAGCAATCCAACAAGTGCCAAGCTACACAGTCATAGAAACCTTATAAGGTGAAAGTGGAGTCTCGTCAAGCAAAGCACTTGATATAAAATCAAAAGTCCTCTTTGCAAAGCATGCCCTCCAAGAGGACAGAAATACATTAAAGAAATATTCATCCAGGAATTTCAAGACCAGAACAAGTGGAAAAAAAAAAAAATAGATGAGCACATTCAACATCAATCTACGCCAAATCGAAAAGATGAAAGCAGAGGAAATAAAAATGAAAATTGAACTATGGGACACGGAAAACTGGAGAAACAACATGCAAGAAAAATCAATTCTACAGATATACAGAAGATTAAAGACAGAAATCGGGGGAGCAAAATGGACCGAGAACGACCAAGAAAGTATGTTTATGTCAAAAGTTAGAAGCAACACACTCAAGCTGAACTGGAGAAACAAATCCCTCGGAGGAGATGAAGCATGCCTGTGCAGTGATGATGATGATGGTAGACTGGAGCATTTCCTTCCACATTGTGGGCTACTGGATATAGCAAAATAAGAAGCAAAGGCATACTACTGCAACAACCCTACCAAGGAGGCACCCAAGTCATTGTAGCAAAAATCTGACGTTTTGGAGAAAACAAGAAAAAGAACATCAAAGAATACAAGAAAAAAACTTAATGATATCTGGACAAAATGAAAAAATATAATGGAAACTAAACTGACAACAGTGAACAGGGAACAGCGGGGTGGTAATATAGACTTATCCCACAATCATTACTAGACTGGACAACTCGCTGTCTAGGGTTGTCTTGTCTTCTGGAGTTGCCATCTGCTTGTCTTTGGTTGCCTTTCCTCTAAGACTGCGGGGTTGATACTCTGCTGGTGCCATCGGTTTCTGTGAAGGAAAACAGCAATTAGATGAAAGCATTTCCCTGTCTTATTTACTACACTACAAGCACTTGACATACAACACATCACATTACTGTCACAGGTTGACGTCAGCAAGGGAATGCGGTCAGATACCTTTGCCCCTGCTACCTCGTGGTGGAATTGATGGGAGGCGTGATGCAGGTTCTTTGTGCGGCTTTGGGGCCAGGATGGGTTGGGCCTCAGATCTGTACCAGAAGGTACAGGTCATTGTGGTTCCCAGGCTGCAGCTCCTACCCAACAGACAGGAGCCCGAACCTTGGAGTAGTGCCCCAGGATGCTGCCCTATCAATGGGTGTATAATGGCGCGGCATTAGCAGTGCCAAGGCGTAATTGGAGGGTGCCCCTATAGATGTCTTGGCTTTGAAGCCACTACCACAGCCATTGGCCACGGCTGGTGAGCTATGGGTCCTTGATCCCCTGTTTGGTCTTGAGAATGTGTGGGTGGGTTGGGCCTGTGATCCATCCCCTCCTTGACTTACCTATCATGACAATATCAAAGCCAAGCGTAAAAAGCAAGTCTGAGGAATCCAAATCACCCAAAGGGGAAAGATCATATTACATCTCTTGTAAAATCTGCTTCCAAGAGATTAGATGTGCTAAGCCGACTCCATTCCTTCTTTACCCCTGCACAATTGTTGACCCTATACACGGGTTTTATCCGCCCCTGTGTTGAGTATAACTTTCATGTGTGGGGAGGCTCCCCACATACAGCTCTTCTCAATAGGGTGGAGTCAAAGGCTTTTCGTCTCATTAACTCTCCTCTTACTGGCTCCCTTCAACCTCTGTCTCTTCACCGCACTGTTGCTTCTTTATCTCTTTTCTATCGCTACTTCAATGGTCACTGCTTCTCTGAACTGTCTGCATGTATTCCTCCACCCCTACGACGGGCGAGTAGCACCCGTCTAACAGCAAACTCTCATCCCTTTTCTGTCCAGCTATCTAAAGCAAGAGTTAACCGTTACTCCCCGTCCTTCACTTAAGCAACAGGTCAACTCTGGAACTGTCTCCCTCTGTCGGTATTTCCTACTTCTTATGATCTCCAGTCTTTCAAACGCAGTGTGTCCAGGCATCTCGAAATGATCGGATCTTGAATTTGGCTCTCTCTAGTATTTTGTTTTTCTCTTGGAAGGAACAGTTATTGAGGTCTCGTGGCCTTTGGTTCCTTTTTCCTCGCATTAAAAAAAAAAAAAAAAAAAAAAAGGAGTGGCATCTTAAAATGTAGGTAGGTTGAAAGGTAAAGGTGGGGAAATGGTGGGCACTTTGGCCAGGAGGTAGGTAGATGCCTGCTGCTTACGGGAAATTTGGTTCAGGGGAGGGTCAGCTAGGATGGTTTCTGGGAAAGACTTAGTCATTTTGGAAGGGAAGTGTGGACGGATATGGTGATGTGGACGTGTTTGTCGAGGAGAAATGGGTGGAATGTGTTATGGATGTAATGAAAGTAAAGTAAAAAGATTATAGCATGGAAAATAGTGTTTTGAAAACTCCTGGGTACATTTATTTTGACATGCATCGCACGTTGGCTTGGATGATGAAGAAAAGGACAAATTTTCTGGGTATTTGACATGGGGGATGAGACTGTCACTTTGGATAGGTATTTAAATGGTCATGTGGGTGCTGCAACTCATGGATATGAAGGGGTGCACAGGGAATGCGCATATGGTACAAGAAATGTGGAAGGGGAAAGGATACCATAGCTTGAGGAGGCAATGAACATGATTGTGTGCAACATGCGTTTTAGGAAAAGGCTGAGTAGGCTGATTACGTATCAGTCTGGGAGTAACAGTAGCCAGACTGATTATTTCCTGGTCAGCAGGATTGGTAGGAAGTTAGTGAAGGCTGTAAGAGTTATAAATAGAGAAGTGTGTGTGCAGCAACATAAAATTACTGATGTGACCTGTTGCTGATGGAGTGGGTGGTGAAGGAGAGGATCTACGCACCCAGGAGATAAATATGAAAGTTGTAAAAACAAGCAGTAAGGGATGCCTTCTACTGTATAGTGAGATAATTATTAAGAGTGGTGGGTGAACAGGGAGCTATTGTCAGCGTCAATGAGCACTAGATAATTCTCAAAAACAGTTTCTTTAGAGTTACTAAGTCAGCATGGATGAACAATGGGCCCACCAAAACAAGGTTGCATGGTGGTGGGATGAGGGTGTAGAAGCCGCAGTTAAGGAGCTGCGAAGACTTTTCCGGGAATGGAAAAATGGGTGGTAACAAAGGAATACTTAGCTGCCACGTGTATGGCAGGTAGGTTTCATACTTATTGATTAAGTTCAAGACTTTTTTTCACTGAAGGCAAGAACTGTAAACACTGCAAATACACTGAAAGGTAATCCACCATACTCCCTGTGTGCTTTATCTGTCTATCTATTGCTCTTTATATTTCTAGACGAATTTAACCTAATACAATTAGGAGAAAAAAGTAATCACAGGGACAGTATTTTTTAAGTCTGAATTACATGAAAAAAAAAAATAGAACACTTAAAAAAAAATAATCTTACCAAGAAATTGAACAAAATCAAGATCCATTCATTGGAAGACGTTTGGACGCTGCATTTAAAATACTGTCACTGGCAGAAGGAAATGGCATTCACAGTCACTAGCAAAAGGACAGTTATTCAGTCACTGGCAAAAGGAAACAGTCAAAGGCAGAACGAAAGCCAATCACAGGCAGAAGGAAAGCCAATCACAGGCAGAAGGAAAGCCAGTCACAGGCAGAAGGAAAGTCAGTCACAGGCAGAAGAAAAGTCAGTCACAGGCAGAAGAAAAGTCAGTCACAGGCAGAAGAAAAGTCAGTCACAGGCAGAAGGAAAGTCAGTCACAGGCAGAAGGAAAGTCAGTCACAGGCAGAAGGAAAGCCAGTCACAGGGACAAGGAAAGCCAGTCACAGGCAGAAGGAAAGTCAATCACAGCCAAAAGGAAAGCCAGTCACAGGCAGAAAGTCAGTCAAAGGAAAGCCAGACACAGGCAGAAGGAAAGCATGACACGGGCAGAAAGTCAGTCAAGGTAATGCCAGACACAGGCAGAAGGAAAGCCAGACACAGGCAGAAGGAAAGTCAGTCACAGGCAGAAGGAAAGTCAGTCACAGGCAGAAGGAAATTCATAGGCAGGACTATTTTTTTTTTTTTTTATGAATGTAGTTAAAAAGAAGGAGGTAAAGAGAACCCATATGTTAGGCCTGATATAAAAGAGCTGCTTAACTGCCTGGTTAGAGAAAAATCCCTCAACTAACTCCCTATTCCATGAAAGGAGGAGGGTGGGCTGCATGAGAGGTGCAATTTAAGCCTGCAATCCACCTAGTTCATATTTCAAACGGGCCTAGAGATAACTTCAGACTGAGGTATACATCTAGAGCCTTAAATCCGATATGGGTTTACAATTGCTACCACTAGGCAATTTTTCAACTTAGGGAGGATCTTCAGCTGTGACGGGGTTAAGGAAGGCCATGTCTCCCATTCCAAAGGTGTATGGTAAAGAAAATCGTCTGAAAATAGCATTACTAAAATCAAAATCTGAGTCAAGAAGTTAAAGCTACCAATGAAACTTAGAAAATAACCACATCAAAAGACAAGGCTTTACTATCACACCACTCCTGTTCCTTTCAAATGCATGGATCTCAAGCTGACTTTGGTTTAACACAGAATCGTGTCATTTGCTTTAATTCACTCCTGCTAACACCCAATTATTTTATCCAGTTTAGGAAATATTTTCTTTAGTGAAGGGGTATTGATTGCTATATCCAACCTATTCCAAGTCTCCAAAGGTTATTAAGAGAATATAGAAAAGTAAAGAATGAAACATACATAAAGTGGAAGGTGTGGAAACAATTTCCGGAGATATGGTTGTTAGCCTTCCCATTCAACTATACACACTCCAACTGTAGCTGTTTCCATTTAGCAAGTCTCTATATAAATTTCAGCTATACTCTTGCAACTTTAACTTCCTAAGCTATTTTAATATATGCTTTAGTGCATTCTAACTTTCCAACACCTTTTGAGGCAAGTTTTGCAACCAACTGGCAATTAGCAAATGATAGTACAGTGGCAAGATTTAAAGAAAACTATAGAGTATGATCTCAGGGATGAGGGACTGAATAGGGAGGTTGCAAGAGATCGAGCAGCGTGGAGAGCCGCCATTAGGTGACTAAGACTAACACATGCAAGCATTTTGGAGGCTTTATAAACAATAGTAATACAAAATGATATGATATACTAGGCCCATCAAAGGTTATTTAAACAGACTGGCATCTAAATTAAGTAGCTATAACACATTTAAAGGTACTCACCATTTTAGTATCCAGCTTAATTGCTCCCCCATATCAAAGATGGTGGTGGTGATGGTGGATGTCTACCACCAGACACCATTCCAGCAGGGGTGGCCTCCTCTGGAATCGAGCTGCCCCTCCCCTCCAACTGCACTGAAATACCAATATGCTTTATAACTCATTAACCCTTAAACTACAATGACAGTGCTACCCCAACACTAGTTGACTCTTATGTTGAAGGACATAACACAAAGAGTTTATCAGTTAATACTCTTGTCATACAGGAACATACTTATGCCTCAAGAGGACGACGATGGACTGCAGAAGGGTAATTTTAGCCTGAAGTCCCCCAGATTCACGTGCAGATAAACTAGAACCCACAACTGTGTTAAGGGATCTAGTAAACAAGTTTTTCTCACTGATAAACATGCACATCAAAATGTGCATAGTAACCAGTGCATCTATTTCTTTACCGTATGATGCTACTTCCCAGTCAAGCTAAGCTAGTGCAAAAAGTATATGAACCATCCGGTGACAATCTTAATTTTCCTTCATCCCTAATGATGGTGTGAGGCAGGGTGCAGAAAGCAAGAATAGAGAAGACACAGTCCCATATGGGGTGGCCAGAAACAGCCTCCACATTGCCCTGTCCTCGGCCATTTGACCGCCCTCCCTACAACTCACACCCCTCTCTCATTTCTCTCTCCACCCCATCCCTCCATCTCATCCCTTGGTTATAATGTAGGAATGAGTGTCCTTGGTCAATTCAACCCTCCATATTTCACTGACTACACTAACAGCTGAAAACGCTTAGGGAAGGTAGATTAATACAAATGCACTGCCATACTGTACTTATCCGAACAGACTTTTGCAACTTTCCTCCAAGCAGTCAAGGCCTCTCCGCTTCTTGAGTTCTCCATTGAGTCTCCCATCGCTCCTCTGGAACTAGAAAATCTTGATACTCCGTTCACAACCACACGAACCCAAGGTCACCTTTCGAATACCACTGCAATGATTGTAGAAATATAGTACAAATTATTTACATTTAGAGTAGACAAAATTATACAGTAGATAACACTACTACTTCTACCTTCTACTTGCCCTAGGTTTTTCCTCATGCAGTCCATTCCACAAAGTTCAGTGGCAGAACAAGATAATGCTATAGCTAGTTACCCTTCCCACAGAACCTCTTCATGATTAACAACATATATCAGTGTTCATCTACTGTTACAACTCAAAATTCAAGATACCCAGACATTTTAAACCAAAGAGGGCAAAGCACCTTATTTTGATAGGGTTTTGTCACAGCTTAGTTTTCAAGATGAGGAGTTATTTTTAGATTAAAATAGAGTGAAAAAAAATAGTCTTAAAAATCGAGTTCAAAGACAGGACATTTTAGGTCAAGTTCAAGATAAAAGTACGGCGGCTTGGTTTAAGAGGTAGGCCTAAATTTGTCCTTTTGCAGTTTATTTCATGTTGTTCAATGGCAGAAAGTCAGTACCATAGCTCTACATCCTATCCATAGCATTTCTTCATGATTAGCATCATGTTCTAGTGTTCCTATTTTGTTAAAGTTCAGCAATAAAGATCGAGAGCAATTTTTGGTTACGTTAGGGTAAAACTGGTGTAGTACCATTTAGATTGCTAAATAATGGCCAATTGCTCTGACATAACATCTTAGCCCCATGATTCCAGGATTCCAAGGGCTTGAATGGTGAGTGAATAGGAGTGTGGGTCATTCAGCTGGGCAAATTCTGGTCAATATCTCATTCTATCAAGTATTTTCTGGCTCGCAGGACCCTACATTACCCTACCTTGGCGTGAGAATTCCAGTACCACATCAGCTACATATACCTGCTCCTATAATCCACAACTCAATATGAAGATATCGTTGCATTTGAAAAGCCGTAGTTAAGAGTTAGGAATGAGTCTCCTTGGTTACTATACTGCTTTTCCTCTAACATGGCCTGAAATTTCCATCTCTCCATCTTGAATACTAAGTTGTAATATTATAAGAGGCTTGTCATGAAGTGCTATGGAATGAATGTAAAGTCATAGCACTGTCTTTCTGGCAATGAGTAATGTGAAAAAATTGACACATTAAAAATATGGACCAAGTTATTGTGAATGAGTGTCCTTGGTTACTAATTAAAATTGCCCTCTCAGTCCAACTATACTTGGCCATCAACTAACTGAAACGGGCTAGGGATCTTGATGCAGTTATTGTGTGGAATTTGATGAGCCTTAGCTAAGGAATGTCTCCTTGGTTACTTGTTAAAATTACCCTCCCAGTCTGACTATGCATGACCATAAACTAACTGAAAAGAGGCTGGGGATCTTGAAGTTGTTGCATGGAACCTGATGGGCCTTAAGCAAGGAATGTGTCTCCCTGGTTATTAGTCAGAGTTACTTTTCCAGTCTAACTACACGGCCATTAACTGAAATGGGGCCAGGGATCTTTGTCAGGTGAAAAACTCGTCATACAATATTGAAAACCGAGTTGTGGAAGTTAATATAACTAACTTCTCCAGAGAAACCGTGTGGAGGTAGCAAGCTAATAATAATAATAATAATAATAATAATAAATTGAACAGATTTTGACATACCAAATCAGTATCCAGTTAAATACTTTCTCCAAAATGATGGTTGTGGTTGTGCTATACCGTTAACGTTAGCCTGATTCTCTTGTGCCCCGTCCCCTTGGCCCCACCCACTCACCCGTCGGCCCGAGTAGGAGTTCTGAGGCAGTCGTGCCGAGCCAGCGTCAGGTAAAAATGTCAGGCGCTCTAGCTAATCGAAGGAACAAAACTTTTACTTAACCCCTTAACTGCAATGATATCTTTTCCATTTAACTGGGAAATATGTTTTGTAGTGAAGGATGTTGGAAAAAAGTACCAAGGAACGTCATAGGCCTGAAAGGTTTGTGAAGTAACGAAAGTTCCCTCTCTGAAAATAACAAGTTATACATTCTACAAAACTGTTTTGACTTTTTCCTTATATATAAGATGGAAAAAGAAAGACGATAAGAAATATAGAACAAAAGTAACAGAAACGAGAGATGAATTTGAGAGGAGGACGAGGAGGAGGAGGACTGGCGCGCACTCACGCACGCACGCACGCACACGCGCGCGCACACACACACACACACACACACACACACACACACACACGCACGCGCACACACGCACGCGCACACACGCACGCATACACACCCACAAGCACACACACCCACAAGCACACACATCAACAAGCACACACACCCACAAGCACACACACCCACAAGCGCGCGCGCACACACACACACACACACACACACACACACACACACACACGCACACACACACACACACACACACACACACACACACACACACACACACACACACACACACACACACACACACACACACACACACACACACACACACACACACACACACACACACACACACACACACACACACACACACACACACACACACACACACACACACACACATACAGCTGTTATCCTATTTTCTACTATTACTACTTCAATTATCTGAGTAAGCTACCGAAATACTCAGCGTGTTTAAAATATCATCAAAAATTAGTATCATATAAGCAGTTAATGGGATGGAAAACGACAAACTCTTACCAAAATCGCCGAGCTCCCTAACCAATCACCGTTCAAGCCAAACTGACCAAAAGCAGACAGATTCCACCTGCCCCAAATTCCTTGCTTCCACTGGTTCCCTTCCCCTCCCTCCCTCCCCCCACTAGTTCCCTCCCCTCCACCAACTTCCCTGTCTCCACCGCCCCCCTCCCTTCACACCTCTTCTTCCTCCTCCCCCTCCTGTCCTCAACCCCTCTCTTTCTCTTGCTCTTTTCCTCCTTGTCTTTCCGCCTTTCCATTCTTATCCCCTCTGCTCCATCCTCCTCCCTGGAAGGCACATTTCCACCATCCCCCTCCATCCCCCCCTCTCTCCTTCCCCTCTTACCCCGTCTTTCACTCTCCATCCCCTCCTCCGTCCCCCTCACCCCTCCCTTCTCTCTCTCCCCTCCTACCTTGCCCTTTAACCTCCTCCCTCCCCTCCACCCCCTTTCTCCTCCTCACTCCCCTTCAACTCCTTCCTCCCCCTCCCCTCCCTTCTCCTTCTTCACTCTCTCTGACTTTCTTGATCATTTGAAATTATAGAGCCATTTATAATACACACACACACACACACACACACACACACACACACACACACACACACACACACACACACACACACACACACACACACACACACACACACACACACACACACACACACACACACACACACACACACACACACACACACACACACACACACACACACACACACACACACACACACACACACACACACACACACACACACACACACACACACACACACACACACACACACACACACACACACACACACACACACACACACACACACACACACACACACACACACACACACACACACACACACACACACACACACACACACACACACAAACACACACACACACACACACAGCCTTGCCAAGGTCACAGCCTTGCCCTTAGATCGGACTATATGAGCTCTCAGCTCCCTTCCGGGAGGGTAAAAGCTGACGATCACGACCATCAAGTGATCCTGACCGACCCGGTGAATTACACACACACACACATCTAACTCATAAATTGTAAGCTTCACCTACGTAATTACACACACACACACACACACACACACACACACACACACACATGGATGATGATGATGATGATATATATATATATATATATATATATATATATATATATATATATATATATATATAAATATATATATATATATATAACAATAACAAACACACACACACAAACACACACACACAGCCGAACTGTAAGATAAGCTTGTTTGTGAGAGAGAGAGAGAGAGAGAGAGAGAGGGAGTTTTGGCGTGTGTGTGTGTGTGTGTGTGTGTGTGTGTGTGTGTGTGTGTGTGTGTGTGTGTGTTTCTAAAATCTGTAATATTTGTGTTAACTTTTTTTGCAGCGAGAGAAAAAGAATCCGTTTATTGCCTTCTCTCTCTCTCTCTCTCTCTCTAACACGTCTCCATTCATGCATGTCCAACCCTCTAATGCAAGGGTTAACCATTACTACCGGTCCTTCATATATGCAACAGGTCAGCTCTGGAACTGTCTTCTGTCTGTATTTCCTTCTGCCTATGATCTCCAGTCTTCCGAACGCAGTGTGTCCAGGCATCTCGAAATGAAGGGATCTTGAATTTGGCTCTCTGTTATCTTGTTTATATCATCTTCTTGGAGGAAACAATCTTGCAGGCTTCTGGGCTTTGATTCCTGCTTCCTTGCATGAAAGAATAAAGTTTGGCCGAACATGATGCATAGTAACCAAGGAGACTCATTCGTGCCTCATAACCAAGCCTCATCGAATTTCCTACAACCAGAAACTAGTAATTAAGTTCCAGAAATTGCCCAGTCCCATCAGGTGCTGCAGTTTATAGGGGAGAGAGAGAGAGAGAGAGAGAGAGGGGGGGGTTAAAGGTGTATGTATGTGTGCACAGGTGTTGAGCCTTACCTGCACTCAGTCTGGCACCATCAATACCTTCATTAGAATCTTTGTACACCGAACCAACACACATTCACACACCAAAAGCTGAAAATCTATTAAAACCTCTGTGGTGTAATTAGTGAAATGTGTGCGAATAACGGGACAGGAAATACGAGTACTATATTACTGACACCGGAGTGGGACGAATAGGCAATGATATAAAGTAGGTTATGACCCAGGTGTGGCACTGTCCGAACACACTGAACGTTAGTGAAGTATGTGAAAATGTCAGCGAGGAAAACTGTACCGTTCTGGGGAGAATAGACCCTAATATAAGAACTGTCAGGACCGATTTTGCGCCAATCTGAAACGCATTGAACTTTAGTGAAATCGAACTCCAGTGAAATGTGCACGAATGACTGAGAGAAACTTGTAAATTATGAGTACCGGTGTAGGGCGAGCTGACACTAATATACGGAGTGTCATGACATATTTTGCGCCAGTTCTAAACGCACCTCCGACTCGTGTTGACGATGTTAAGGCTATATCGATGTGTTTTGGTGGCGATGGCGGGGGTTGTGGTAGAGGTTAATATCTTACCAGCGGATGCCAAGATTTTATCAGCGGATGCCAAGATCTTACCAGAGGAAGAAGCCAAAATCCTACCAGAGGAGGAGGCTAAGATTCAACCACGCTCTTTCTCGTGCGGGACAAGCTCTGTGACCTTACAAGCGGACCAGTCCGTTCCCTTAACCTCCCCTAACTATCCCTACGCCTATCCCAGCCCACTATACTGCCGCTGGGTAGCTCAGGCACCCATAAACACAGTCATACGCGTCTACTGCCCAATTTTCAACGTTTACAGCAGTCCCCTGTGCCAGATGGACCGTTTGACCATATCCCAGAATGGCTTGGACAATCTCAGCGACGGGATCTCCTACTGTGGGGGCGGATACATTGATGTCACCCTGAATTCAAACCGTTTCGTGGCCACCTTCATCACTAGCGTCAAAATATTCCCCTACAGAAACAATGGATTCTCCTGTATTCTGACGGCCATGGCGAGGTACTGTACTTGTATATGTCCTTTGCCTCAGTTGTATATATGACTTTTTTTTTTCATACAAGATGGTGCATTGCATAACCCTCCTCTTCCACTGCACCGAGAGATTTATTGCACTTTGTGGGGACGGCTTATTCAACGTTATCAACGTTTAGTGTGGATTATCTCTCCATTTTCTAATTTCACTGTGACACACGGCCACACCAACATACTCAGCTGCCCCTGCAACACACAAGATACCGTGAAATGCATAAATCATTGAACCCTATTGTACACAGCATAGCAGGCTTCGTAACATCTCTACCTAAGCGATTTTATCTGCATCTTATACATCAATATCCCTTGAGGGGATATTTTCCCGCATCTGGTCAGGTCAGGTGCGGCTAAGGGGATGGGTCCACTATGATGTGGCAGGGGTAAACCAACTCCTCTGTCGGGCCCTGCTGAGGATGTCGCTGCTTAAACTGCGCAGTTGACTCTCGTGCGGTGTGGTGCGGTGAGGATCTGTCCCTTCTTCCCTTGGGGCTATGATACGAGTTAATGTGAGTGTTTAGATGAGTAACTACCCTCGCTAATACCAATACACCAGTCCTGTATGAGACAGCCCTAGCATGTATTCAATATGGACGGTAGGTGTTAGCGCCGAAATGGTGACATGTAGAGGTGTATGGTAAGCAGGAGGACTACTGGGCCTTGGGAGCAGGCTGTGAAGCCTATGTACAGGGTCGGACACATTTAAAAAAAAAAAACTATGAGTGTGTGGTCCTGTCTGGGCTACCTGCCTATCCTTGAGGGAAGCAGCCTAGGCATATAGATAGATAGATCCTCTTGTGTATTGGTGGTGCAAATTATGTCGATATTAAACGACATGAATACCATACGCGATGATGATAAGGTGTAATATGCAAAATAAATCGTAGAGAAAAGGGTGCTACGAAGCCTCCAGTGCTGCTCAGAATCCAGCTCTTAATTTTGTATACAGTACACGATGGTCCGTAAATAGCGCTCTACTAGAAACTCCTTTGGCTCAGTCTGCTAGTCTTGGCCAAGTGTGACAATGAGAGTAGGAAGTGAATACATTATGCAGAGCAGGCATTGACAATGACACTGACTGAGCCGTGCCCGTAACGCACGAGAGATGGCCAGAGGGAGGAAATGAGGAGAGTTATATATTGTCTGTCTATAGCCATACGCTTTAATACCGTAAGGGATGGCCACAAACAAATCGCCTCCATGTCGCCCTGTTTCCTGCCCTCCGCCTAATTCATAACCCCACCCCCTCTCTCTCTCATATACTTCTCCACTTCATTCCCCCCATCTCATCCTCGGTCTCCCCACCTCTCTCGTCTCCTCCACCTAGCTCACATACACTCTCCTTGTTAGTCTCTCACTCACCTTCCTCTCCACCCTGTATTCTGGCGCTGGAGAGAGACACCTTCACGTGGTGGCATCGGTATGACCTTAGTCCACCATCCTCCTCTCGGAGGTTAGAGAGGGAACTGAGGGGGACCAGTATACCCGAGCAACATCTCCCTCCTCCCCTTCGGTATCACCACATGAAGGCGTCTCTCTCCAGAAAATAGATACAGCCTTCATCAACCCATTCACTGCTGAATATCCTTCCAAAGCTGAAAACAATCCTTTAATGGTAACAAGGGTAGGATAGACATGTAACTATCAGGGCCCTTCTGTTAATGACCTGCCCCATGGTATGGTGCCAGGTGTGGTGTGGGAAGGTGATTTGGTGTGGTGTGTGAGAGGGCGGTGTGGTGTGTTGTAAGGTGTGGTGTGTAGTGGGAGGGCGATTTTGTGTGGTATATGAGATGGTGGTGTGGTGTGTTGTGAGGCGTGGTGTGGTGTGGTGTGGGAATATCGATGAGAGTAGTTTATCGTAGTTTACCATTGCTCACTGCTGCTGCCAGTATCGATGGAAGTCGCCGTAGACAGACGTAGAGAGATAGGGAGGTTGGTTGTAAATTGTCCAAGTACCACCATTATAAGGTCGTGAGGCGTCGTATGGCTCGAACTTGCCGTTGCTTAGTAAAATGATGTGCCGTCGACTAGAGTGAAAAGGTACGCCTCTCTTTCTCACCTTCTCCCTTTGTGTATCACAAGCGAGGTGAGTTACAGAGCACTCTTGGGTTACGGAGTTAATTGTACACAGTTATATCGACGCGTGATTGACAACGTAACGTAGCGTGATGGCAAAACCTCCTACCTAACCCCATCTCTGTCTTCCGCCCTAGATCGTATTTTTGGGCCCTCTCTAACCTCTTCTCTCAGGCTGTCTCTCAGGTTCTCTAATCTTCCTACACGTGATTTGGGACTTATATCCCCCTCTGGCTTCCAGCTAAAGTGTGTGGGCATACGTGTGCGCACGAATGTGCGCGCGCGCGCGTGTCTGTGTGTGTTTGTGTGTGTGTGTGTGTGTGTGTGTGTGTGTGTGTGTGTGTGTGTGTGTGTGTGTGTGTGTGTGTGTGTGTGTGTGTGTGTGTGTGTGTGTGTCGGTCATGTTTCCGGCACATGATCAGAGCTGTTTGGCATTCCTGATTAGTCCGGGACAACCAGATTGTGGATATACATTATGTGGATTGACATTCCTACTGAGAAGCTGTGTATGTCTCCTGCAGACACTACATCCTGCACATTGTGATATGAGATATATACTAGTGCCTATATAATGCCTACATATTGGTGATTTTGTGTGATGTGTGACAGGGTGGTATGGCGTGTTGTGAGCTGTGGTGTGGTGTGCGAAGGTGATTTTGTGTGGCATGAGAGGGTGGTGTGGTGTGTGGTGAGGTGTGATGTGGTGTGCGGAGGTGATTTTGTGTAGTGTGTGACAGGGTAGTATGGTGTGTTGTGAGGTGTGATGCAGGCTTGGTTCCACGTACAAGTACTTGTGCTTGTACTTGGACTTTACAAAATTTTGAGTACTTGTACCTGTATTTGCACTTAAGTACAAAATTTTGAGTATTTGTACTTGAGAATTTAAAAATCAGTGTACTTGTACTTGGGTCAAATGTACTTGAAAAATCAAGTACTTTTAAGTACTTTTCCAGTACAGTACAGTAATAATCATATAAGGTACATTGCATAAGTACACTGTAATTTAATAACAATAACTGTTTTAACTATGACATTAAGCAAATTATAATAAGTTTTTTTTAGCTGTACTGTTTGCTTTACTAAACAGTATGTCTGTCAATTATTAAATACTAGTGGTAATTCTATTATTTCCATTGTAGCTACTACTGTAGGGTAGTAGTACTATCTGGCAACTCTGGTGCACACACTTCAAGACTGAACAGGCAACAACATGTAGACTTTCTTCCTGTCTGCAACCTGGTCACTACTGTAGTTTAGTCTTTCAGTAGCCACCATTTATAGCACTACGAGTGGCATCATGGCATCACCTAAGGATTCAGGCATATGGAGCCACTGGAAATTACCAGGATATACTACTGGAACATTCAAGACAGTCTGCAAGCAGTGTGATATTGATATATCAAGCTGCAAAAATGTTACATCCAACCTTTACAAACATATGAAAGTAAGCACAGCTTGCTAAGGTTAACAAGTAGTATTAGTAATAGTAGCACCAACACCCCCCGCCAACTAAAAGAAGAATTGGTATAATACCCAATGAGTAATCCAGCTTCCTTCTATGCACATGGGGCAGACAAAAAGTAAGCCCGCCTGCAGCCGGCTTTTATTTTATTTTCTAGGTGTTTTTCAAAGTTTTAGGGAGTTTTTAACAATATTAAATTCTAAAATAATATTGTAGGACTTCCAATGACTTTCGCAGACGAGTTTACCCTTTCACTGCCTCTACTTTCTTACATGCACGAGGTTCAACCTGTTTTTCACTCCCCAGCTGTATTTTTTATAAATTTGATATTATCTACATCATTTTTAAGACCGGCGAGGGGGTGGGGCGACAGCCCCAAGGTTAGGTTAGGTTGTCAGATTAGGTTAATGACAATAAAGTTGTCAGATATATATATATATATATATATATATATATATATATATATATATATATATATATATATACTTAATATATGTGCATCTTAATAGTTATTTTTCCCTTTGTTTCAGCGGAAACACAGTGCTTTATATGAGAGGAAAGTCAGCACTCGTGTCAACACTACTGGGACTAGCCAGTCAACCACGGAATGCTTTGTTACAGTGTCAGACCCAAAGACATGTGCGACCCACGATGCTCGTCAAAAGTAACTTGATGATGCACTAGTGCTCTTTGTGGCATGTGATCTTGTGCCTTTTTCTGTTGTAGACAGCCCTTACTTTAGTGGTTTACTTATTGCAGCTGACCCTCGCTATCAGATGCCAACACGCCAGGATTCCCCGATACCACTACTGACACAAATGATGACACTGACTTGGAAGATGATGATCTTGATGATTTTGATGGTGCTGATTCTGCTGAACTGTTTGAAGAATTAGCAACTGAGCATAACTCCTGCTTTGCTCATACATTGCAGTTGGTGGTAAAAGATAGCCTAAAAGATGCAGGACACTTAAATATTACACTCAGCAAAGCATCAAAATTGGTATCTTTTGTGCATAGGTCAACAATAGCCACAGATGTTCTGGAAGGAGAGAAAAAAATAGATCAGGTTGTGCCACTCGCTGGAATTCACAGGTGAAGATGATCAGATCTGTTTTGCGAGGGCCAGAAGAAAAGCTAAGTAGTTTGGATGGTGCCCCAACCCTTGGAGCATATGATCAAAATATTCTTCAAGATGTGCTAGAAATTTTTGAACCATTTGAGGAGGTCACTGACTGTGCCCAACGACAGAACTCTGTTTCCTCAAGTCTAGTTATTCCTTGTGTACGGGGGCTCAAGTTTCACCTAGAGCAGATGCAGTCAAAGTATAATAGTGCTCTGGTATTTGAACTGAGGAAGTCAGTACAGAAACACCTACAGCTGAATGAAGATCGAAAAATATATTAACTGGCAACCATATTTGAACCAAGGTTTAAAATGGATTGATGTTCTGAAGAGGAGGAAAAGGCGAACCTGAAGTCCTCTGTCATAACTACAGCACAGTTTATGGCCAAAGAAGCTACAGTTCCTGCAAGTATGAATCCAGGCACAGAACTTCCAGAAGATAATCCAGGGCCCAGTTCAGGGAATTCTGAACCAAAGAGGAAGAACTGTTAAGTTTTATGGCCACCCCAGCTCAACAATCAACAGCTGTAACAGAGGTGCAGGAGTCCATTAATACTGAAATTCAAAGATACCTGAGTCAGCCATGCATTTCTGATGAAAGGGATGTAGCCTACTAGTATACTGAAAGGAGCACATGGAGACATTTCCAACTCTAGCAAAGATGGCACAAAAATACCTATCTGTCTCTGCTTCTTCTGCACCTGTGGATAGGATCTTCAGCATCGCTGGAAAAATCTTCCGCCCGCACAGATATCAGCTTGCAGACAAGAATTTTGAGTCTATGATGTTTGTGAAATCCAGTGATAAGTCCTACAGGTAGCTAGTACAGTATTGGTAATGGTATCAGTACTTTGAAAAGCAAATTTGGATGACCAGTTAACTCTTACGTGCCTGGTGTATCCAGCTGAATGCCACTACCCATGGGGGCGGGGAGGGTTTTTTAATAAAAAGTTGAGAAATTTTCATGTGTTACTATCTATAAGCATTGAAATTAACTGGATATTGTACTGTACATATTCCAAGATTGACTTTCATATTGAACACCAACGATGACCTGACCACCATTTTGTGTTGAGGTTTTGTCATATGGCCACTGGCGTGGCTAACTGCACTTTGGCCTATAAATACAAATTTGTCAGAACACGGCTCAGCAAACTGTTTTAAGACATAAAGAGTTTGGTCAAATGTGGATTTTTGGTGTTCAAACAAGGCAAATAAATGTGTGATAACCTGCCCTGTAACAAGTTGCAAACTTTAACTTCTGTAATTGACAGTTTTAGAGCAACCACAAACGTTTCACAATGTGGCCATTAAATGCACCATCCACCTGGACCTCTCACAGGTTGAGCTTAGTACAGTATTTGTTAATGTTTAATTTTCCGACATTATTGCTTACTAGGCAAATCATTAAATTCAAACTAAGGAAATTATAATTTGCTTGCATATTTTTCTAAACTGCAAGTATCACACTTCTCGTTTATAGCGCAAATCTATTTTGTATTATTAAAATTTGTATTATCAGTTAAACTAGAAAATTGACTAGAATTTGTCTCATTACCTTTACCTGCGAGTTGGCCCACTTCTGATCACCTTCACTCACAAAGCCCTATGGGCATCTCTTGCCGCCCTGTAGGTAGATCTTCACCTCCCTTAGGCGCTGTGGCCCGAGGTTCACTGTCTAAAATCTGAGAACTACACAGATAGGTACTTTTGGGGGGGCTTAACTCTATTCATTTTAGTAAGATCACTGTATTATATTACCATAATATGCTTCTTCACTAGATATTTGTTACTGAAATTGAAATAAACATGTCTATAAAAAATAATAGATAATCTGTTGAAATGTACTTTTACTTAAGTACACTGTCAAGCACTTGGACTTAAGTACTAGGCAAATCTTCTGTACTTGTACTTTTCTTCAGTACTTGTACTTGTTCACAAGTACTGGCACATGTACTTGGACCCATGCCTGGTGTAATGTGTGGTGGGAGGGTGATATTGTGTGGTGTGGTATGTTGTGAGAGTGGTATGGTGTGTGGTGTGGAATGGTATGGTGTGTGGTGTGGCGTTGTTTGGTGTGCTGTGCTGTGTTGGGTGGTGTGGTGTGGTGTGGTATGATGTATGGTGTAGTGCGGTATGGTGTGGTGTGGTGTAGTGTGGTGTGGTGTGGTGTGGTATGGTTTGGTGTGATGTGTGTGGTTTGGTGTGGTGTGGTGTGGTGTACTTGGCTAAAGTTGCTGAAGTCTACAGGGGTGAAGCACATCATGTCTGAAGCATGCTAGTGCGTGACAGAGGGACGGGGTAGTTCCTTAAGATTCATCCCCATCTAAAAAATACATCAGTGCATTGAGTGTGTGTGTGTTTTTTTTTTCAGTCAGTGCGTATTTTTCACTTAGACAACCACTAGTCGGTTTGTCTTCATCGAACAGAACTGGGGCACTCCCACAAATTGCATGCTAATTTGTGGTTGCATGAAATTCTGAGTTATGAGGTAGGAATGAGTCTCCCTGGTTGCTGGTTAAATCAACTGACTACACGCGGCCATCAGCTGCGCTGCAAGCGGCTAGGGACGTTCGTCAGGTTAGAATAAACACGTTGTAGTTGGCCTGTCTGCTACCTACAACTCTCCAGGTATTAACTAAGTCTTCTGTAATTCCTCAGATCAGGCACCACTCGTCCCCGACCTCCTACGTCTTCGCCACAGACAGGGCAGTGCGGCCTGAAAAATCCATCCAGGATTGTAAACGGCCAGGATGCTGGGCAGAACGAGTGGCCGTGGCAGGCAGCCGTTCGCAACAAGGTGATCAACGCGCTATTTTGCGGCGGAGTGCTGATTGCCGATCGCTTGGTAGTGACGGCTGCCCACTGCGCTGCACACTACCCCATGGATCAGATCTACGTCACACTTGGAGACCATTGGAGAGACCCGACCAGACCGACACGGTACACCATTACAGCGCAGGTCTCCAAAGTCATCATACACGAGGCCTACGACAGGCAGACGGTGAACAACGACATAGCTCTCCTGGAACCGAGTGAGGCAGTGACCTACAGTAACGGCGTGAAACCAATCTGCCTGCCCTGTTCCGTCACACAACAGAAACTCGAGGGACAGAACGGGATCGTAACTGGCTGGGGTGCGACGTCCTCTGGAGGATCATTCAGCGAGGTGCTACAGGAGGTGGAGCTTCCCCTGATGTTCACTGCAGACTGCCAAGGCTACCTAGGGAACGTCGTGACCTCAAACATGATCTGCACCTACAAGCACAACCACGATGCCTGCCAAGGAGATTCTGGAGGTCCTCTGGCTTGGAAGGGAGAAGACGGGAGGTATTAACTCGTGGGGGTTGTGTCCTGGGGCTACGGTTGCGCCGGTGTGGACACTCCCGGGGTATATGCTAAGGTCACCCACTACCTCGCCTGGATTCAGATAAAGACGGGTATCACTGTATGTCCGTAGAGCCATAACTTACCAGCAACCACATACAGACGTGAGCTAAAGGTTGTATTCTAAGTTGCTTTGGAGATTCCACAACCCTTCTTTCCGAGCAATTATTTCACACATATACACCTTAGCACCGTCTGGTTGCATCTGAGATTTAGTAGCATCTCTTCCTCGGCTACCTGTTTGCATATTACAACTTAATATCGTCTTGTATGCTATTAATGTAAAATATGTTGATATAACGACGATATAAATAACAGAGAAGCGAATCTTAGGCATAAAAAGCAAACTAAGCCGCTCAAGAATATGTGCCAGAGATGGGATGGGCAGCTATGAAGTAAAAAGGGAATATGGCACGATAACTTACTACTGCATCAAACATAATAGTTGTATATGTAGGTATAGATACTGATTTCATCCTTTTGGCTATGTATGGTTTCTCTTAATAAAATAGTCTGGAAATAGAAGTAACAAAACATCTAACTTTGGCCATCAGAGTACCAGCACCACACAATATGATACAATCTCAGTGTACATTTGTGCAGAACACCGTTATAATGTACAGGAAAATAAATATCAATTGTTCATCCTGTATCATTTTCTAACGACTTTAGTACCGTAGTTTATTTTGGTTTGGTCTATTTATCTATTTATTTTTTTATTTACTTTGTACTGCCTCCTGATCATCTGATTCAGTTCTAAAGCAACCTAGATTCAATCCCTTCACTGAAATGTTTTTTTTAACATACGATTATTCTTGCTATCCTCAGACGATTTTATTAGACGGTTGTTTTTGTTTTTTTATTCTAGACAAGAGAGCTATCAAACTGAAGGGATTTGATATAGCCTTCAGTAACTCAATTTCCTACCAGAAGTCCTTCATAAGTTAAATAAAATCAACTGGTGGTAGCAGGAGTAGGCTAAAAACAGATGTCATTAAATAAAAATAATAATAATAATAATAATAATAATAATATCGGTGGCAATAGTAGTAGTAGTCATAATAGCAGTAGCAGTAGTAGTAGTAGTAGTTGCAGTAGTAGTAGTAGCAGCAGCAGTCTCTAAGAACTGATCCTAAGTTAAGCATTAAATATTCTAATGATTCTAAATAGTAGAAATTTGAGCAACTAAACTCCCAAGAAACTAAGCAATATAAGGATTCTAAGCAGTGATTAATCTAAGCATTCTAAGCAGTGACGATTCTCAAGCATTTGGATTCTAAGACAGCAAACAATCCTAAGTAGGGAACATTCAAAGCAGGGAACAAGTAAGGATCTAAGCAGTACCATAACGAGTCTAAAATCTAAACAGTGTAGATTCTAAGACAAAAAGAATAATCCATTACAGCAAGGATCCCAAGTAGTGAACATTCTCAGCAGTCAAAAAGTAAGAATTCTAACCAGGAAGGATTCTAAGCAGATCTAAGCAGTAAGGAGTCAAAGGGATGAAGATTCTAAGCAGGTCTAAGCAGTAAGGGGTCAAAGAGATGAGGATTCTAAACAGGTCTAAGCGGTAAGGAGTCAAAGAGATGAAGATTTTAAAAACCGAGAATGCAGAATATTCTTGAGAAAAATAGAGAAGTGAGAATCCAACGGTACAGCTGGCCATCCCACCGATATTACTGAGGAGCTGCGAGGCTGTCTGCATGTCCCGTTTGGTCAACGTCCTCCTCCTGACTCAATCGCACCACACCCTGTTAATAGTAGGAGTAGTAGTAGTGATGCTGATGCTGGAGTAACAGAGGGATGTGATAGTGCAGTAGAAGTGACGGGAAAGAAAAAACGCCGTCTCTTTCTAGCGCTACAGGGGGATTGTTGGAGACCGATGTGGTGGCAGTGTATTTGTTTACGTGGCACTTTTGCTGAGCTGGAGCAACCCTTTAACAGCCATCAGTCCACGCCGATTCCCGTATCTATCAATGATGCTACAGTGTGATTAAATCAAAACATATATTCTTTCCTGTATCCTGTGCTTACCATTTCACTGTCTACCTGGGTCTGTGGATGTATATACAGGATGATCCACATATTTTCTCTCTTATTTCTTAACTGACCGAATCTCATTTGTTGTGGAGACGACTCGCGTTACCAGTGTCTACCCCGTCTGACGACATTATTAATCAGCCATGCAAGCGATGTGCTTACCGGCAGAGCAGACAGGAGCCCGAAAAGGATTATCTGAAGCTGAAAATTATGTAAGCTAGATTATAACTTTTTAGTCCACGTTCGTTAAAAGAAAAATTCTCTCTCTCTCTCTCTCTCTCTCTCGCTCGCTCGCTCGCTTTTCAACTCCAAGACCACTTCAGCGCCAAGACCATTTCTACGCCAAAACCATTTCTATGCCAAGACCACATCAACACCAAAACCACTTCTATGCCAAAACCACTTCTATGCCGAGACCACTTCTATGCCCAGACCATTTCTATGCCAAAACCACTTGCCAAGACCACTTCAACACCAAGACCACTTTAACGTCAAGACCATTTCTATGCAAAGGCCACTTCTATCCCAAAACCACTTCTACGCCAAGACCACTTCTATGCCAAGACCACTTCAACACCAAGACCACTTCAACGACAAGACCACTTCAACGACAAGACCACTTCAACGACAAGACCACTTCAACACCAAGACCACTTCAACGACAAGACCACTTCAACGACAAGACCACTTCAACACCAAGACCACTTCAACACCAAGACCACTTCAACACCAAGACCACTTCAACACCAAGACCACTTCTATGACAAGACCACTTCAATGCCAAGACCACTTCAACACCAAGACCACTTCTATGACAAGACCACTTCAATGCCAAGACCACTTCAATACCAAGACCACTTCAACACCAAGACCACTTCAACACCAAGACCACTTCAACACCAAGACCACTTCAATGCCAAGACCACTTCATTGCAAAGACCACTTCATTGCAAAGACCACTTCATTGCCAAGACCACTTCAACACCAAGACCACTTCAACACCAAGACCACTTCAACACCAAGACCACTTCATTGCAAAGACCACTTCAACACCAAGACCACTTCATTGCAAAGACCATTTCTACACCAAGACCACTTCATTGCAAAGACCATTTCTACACCAAGACCACTTCATTGCAAAGACCATTTCTACACCAAGACCACTTCATTGCAAAGACCATTTCTACACCAAGACCACTTCCACACCGAGACCACTTCATTTAAAATATCAGTTCCATCCAACAAGTCATCCTCACCAAAACTCAGAACTTTTCCCAGTATTGTGTTGAGGAATAAAGCCCGTAAAACAGATAGATAAATAGATAGATAGATAGATAGACAGATAGATAGACAGACAAACAGACAGAGACAGAGGAAGAGACAGACAGACTGACAGACACAGAGTAGGAGGAGGAAGAAAGTAAGCCTTACAGGAAGGAGAGAAAAGATGCAGGGAAAATCAAAACGAGATGAAACAGCTGGTAGGAATAATATTGACTCTTGTACTTTCACTCAATGGCCATGAGACGCTGAGAGACAAGTAAACACGAGGGAATGGTAAGAGGGGAGAGAAGAGGGATGGAGGATCTGTGAGAGAGAGAGAGAGAGGGGGGGTGGAGGGGGGAATCCTACGAGAGAATGGTATGAGAAAAGCAGACAATGATATTTACATCTTAAGGGGAAAATTACAAAGACAAATAATAGGAAAACTTTCCATTCTCCCCACTATCGCTACCAAATCCACTCAGATACTGATGAAGGAAGCGAGTTGATAGCAAGCTGGGGTAGGGAATAAGTCTGATATTAATTTCTTTATATCAAACTTTATAGACCTTCATTAAACTCATCGACATGTCACAAATATATTCGTAGTTAATTTCTTATTACCTGTCTTGAATGAGACAACCCTAACTTATATTCAGCGTGGACGGTGGACATTAGTACCGAAGCGATGACAAATGAAGGTGCGTGGCACGCAAGAAAACTGCTCTGTCTTAAAGAACGAACCACATAATCTTTGCTAAATCCAACTACTTCTTCATCAGTTATCATTTATCGTGCCATCAGAAGCGCATTGGTCCATGGCTGGATTACCAATACACACTTCAGACACTGTATTTAAGGTGAGAGTGATCCCTAGACACTGAGTGCCAGAGTGTTAACAGTAAACCCTAAACAAACTCCGGATTAAAGCCCTAACGAGCCACAACTGGTTGCAGCTCCTCAGCCTGTTGGACTACCAGTCTGACACATACAAAAAAAAGCTATATCACTCTTGCAAGGTAATATGGCAGCAATATTTCAAACAATTAACAGAACAGTAAGGTAAGCTTTCGTTATAAGGTGCCTTTTTATATTCTTTTCATTCCATTATATCCGCAAGATATAATGGGAATATTAACTACTTAAATTCCCTTGCTACAGTACAGGTGCTTATAAAGCTGGTTTACCAGTTCACCAGCTCACAGTAGTGTACTGGTGAACCAGATATATGAAAAAACGCTGAAAGACAGAGACGGGATTTAGAAGAAAAAATTCAACAGTGCCAAATGTCTCAATATACGGATATATATATATATATATATACCTAGGCTGCTTCCCCCAGGGAAAAGGAGGTAGCCGAGACAGGACGACACACTCCCCATTTACTCATCCATTCAAACACAATCATTCGCATCTTAGCCCCAAAGGGGAGAACGGACAGATCCTCACCGCACCACACCTGCATATAATAGTAATTTCCCGTTATCGGTATACGAGTAATATCCTTTAATAATAGATGGTGCATATCTTCACTGTCATTTTCACAAGATCAATAATACGGCACCATATATGAATATTGTCAATCAATATTGATTGTGTGAGGGCCGGTAAATAATATCCTGCGTTGCCAGTGTGGCGGTATTACCTCAGCAAGTTCACATGTCCCTTATCAATGCCCAACGTATCCTTTATCATACGTGTAATGAAACATAGTAATTTCTACAGATTTCTATATTAGGCGTACGTGTCGAGGCCCAGTTTCAGCTGTTGACGTCTTAATCTGCACCAACATTTATGACCGTAGTACAACTGTTTATGCATAACAGTTTGTTACAACTGTTTTACGCACCCCTTTTTGTCCTTTGGGAAGAAACGAAACCGTAGGTTAGTTCCAGTTAGTGGGTTTTTCCCACAAACAACACAGCGGTGTCCAGGGTTTAGAGCCATGTTTATTTGTACCGCCACGCCCCCTCACATCCCTCCTGTCAACTTATGTAAACAAACAGACGACACACCGGCGACCACAATGCCATCTGTTGACCAAGCCAGCTCGTTACATTGGTCTCGTGTTCGCCCGTAAGAGTCTGTGACTCGACTCTCACGATGGCCATTTTGTTTTTAACTCTTTCAACTGTGAATTTCTGGCTTCGAATCACGCACGCACACATGCACATACACACACACGTACACACAGACGTACACATACACATACATACATATATATACATATAAGCATACACACATACACACACGCGCACCACAAACATGTTTGTATGTGTATGTATGTATATATGCATGCATGTGTGTGTGTGTGTGTGTGTGTGTGTGTGTGTGTGTGTGTGTGTGTGTGTGTGTGTGTGTGTGTGTGTGTGCAACCTAAAATCAAGTAGTAGCAGTAGCAGTAGTAGACCCTACCTCAACACTGTTCCTGTGGCACTGTCTTTGATGCAAACCATGCAATGGTGTGCAAGAAGGCAGGCTGTGTGTACGCGACGTCACTGCCAAAATGCTGCAGGAAATATGCCATGATGTCACCACAGAGCCAGCTGTGCTGCCCCTAGACGGCGAGCACTTCACCCACAGAACAGCAAACACATCAAATGATGCCAGAGTGGATGTCAGTGCTGCAGGTTTGCGGACACGTGGGCAGAGGGCTTTCTTCAACATTAGGATAATTGATCCTACGGCAGCATGTCATCGTGAACTGTGTCTCGAGGCTGCACACAAAAGGAATTAACAAGGAAAAAAAAAACACAGACTATCAAGAAAGGATCTAACTTTTGCACCACGTTGGATTCACTGCCTTTGTGTTCACAACATCAGGTGGGACGGGTCCAGAGGCGAGCATATTCTCTCGAGACTGGCAGAGATTCTTTCCAAGAAGCGTCAACGTCAGAGTTCCGTTATAGCCTGGATGAGGTGTCAACTGTCCTACTCCCTTGTGAGGTGTGCACTGCTATGCCTCAGGGGCACAAGACCATCAGCCCTCAGGCCTGTCTCTCTGGCAGGTATGGATTACGAAGCTACTGTGACTGAGTCACATTGATCAGCAACTCCAATAGATTAAAGTTTTTGTTGACACTGTAATAATAAAAAATCTAGTAGTAATAAAGTCTTTTGTGGTTGGTGGGGGCACTCCCCATCCACTCACTCGATGTATTGCTGTTCTCGGATGCCTGCCCATTCCTTTCTTCCTTTGTTCTTTCTATCGTTCCTCATCTGTCATTTTTTCCTTCATTCATTCCTCTTCCTTCTGTCTACGGGTGACTATACATTGCGTAACAAGCCAGATGGTTTCCTGTACACCAGGAAACCATTTACTACGCTGGGTGGTAACCATACAACCAAATTATGGCGCCTGATGGTTTAGTGGGCAATTAAGGCGCTCCAATCGGATTGAGCCGATGCAGGTTTATATCCAAGGAATGGTTAGGGTTTACTGATCACGTAATGCCACTCAGGGATGAGTGAGGCTGGTCATTCTCATCATAAATGTGAGGACCAATTTGTCTAGCTCCAGGCTCCTATGCTCCTCATGGGGCAACACAGGATTAGATGATGAATGAATGAATGAATGATGATAAAGTGTTGGCATATGGTTGGTAAGGACAGTGGCTGGTGTGTTTGGGGCCAACAGATTGTATTATGGTTAGTGATAACCTTCACATTACAACTCCAATGGTGAACTGTATTATGAGGCTGGCTGCTGAGCTGCACGGTATAATTCCCAAATGGATGGAGCTGATTTGCTGGTTGTATTATTTCTAAAAGTGGTAGTTGTAGTAGTAACAGTGGTAGATTTTTTTTTTTTAATCAGAAGATGCACTCAGCAGGTTGGTGATGTTTGGCTGAATGCAACACATCCAAAGAACATCATTGTATTTCAAATAATTACCAGTAATTCTCAGACATACCATGTTATTTGGACATGTTGCATTCAGTCAGCACCAACCTATCAAGTGCATCTTTGCCTCGATTTAAAAAAAAAACAGTATAGTAGTTGTAGTAGTAGTTGTAGTTGTAGTAGTAGCAGTTGTAGTAGCAGTAGCAACAGCATCATCAGTAGTAGTAGTAGCAGTCCATCATCACCATCATCATCATCATCATCACCATCACAATCATCATCTTCATCATCATCATCATCATCATCATCATCACCATCATCATCACCATCATCATCATCATCATCATCACCATCATCATCACCATCATCATCATCATCATCATCATCATCACCATCATCATCATCATCATCATCATCATCATCATCGTCATCATCATCATAATCATCATCATCATCATCATCACCATCATCATCACCATCATCACCATCATGATCATGATTATGATCATTATCATCATCATCATCATCATCATCATCATCATCACCATCATCATCATCACCATCATCATCATCATCACCATCATCATCATCATCATCATCATCATCACCATCATCATCATCATCGTCACCATCATCATCATCACCATCATCATCATCATCATCATCATCACCATCATCATCATCACCATCATCATCATCATCATCATCATCATCACCATCATCATCATCATCATCATCATCATCACCATCATCACCATCATCATCATCATCATCATCATCATCACCATCATCATCATCACCATCATCATCATCATCATCATCACCATCATCATCATCATCATCATCATCATCATCACCATCATCATCATCATCATCATCACCATCATCATCATCATCATCATCATCATCACCATCATCACCATCATCATCATCATCATCATCATCATCATCATCGTCACCATCTCCTTCTTTTCTTCCTCTTCCTTCTCTTCTTCCCTGTCTTCTTCTTCTGCCCCTTTTCTCTTCTTCCTCCTCCTCTTCTCCGTCTTCTTGCTCTTCTTCCTCCTCCTCTTCTCCGTCTTCTTGCTCTTCTTCCTCCTCCTCTTCTCCGTCTTCTTGCTCTTCTCATTCCTCCTCTTCTCCGTCTTCTTGCTCTTCTCATTCCTCCTCTTCTCCGTCTTCTTGCTCTTCTCATTCCTCCTCTTCTCCGTCTTCTTGCTCTTCTCATTCCTCCTCTTCTCCGTCTTCTTGCTCCTCTCATTCCTCCTCTTCTCCGTCTTCTTGCTCTTCTCATTCCTCATCTTCTTCGTCTTCTTCTTCTCTTTCTTCCTCTTGAATGCTAAGTTGTAAGAAGAGATTAACACCGAACGATGCTAGTCACGAAGAAGTGCTATGGAAAGGACAGAGAGGCTTAGTAGCGTATTGTCCTTTGCCTGTGAGCTACGTGAAATAAACTGCAAAAGGACGGAAATCTGAGCCAAGTTAAGGTGAAAGGCCTGTAGCACATCAACACTAAATGATGCTAGTCACGAAGAAGTGCAGTGAAAACTATGGAAGGCCTTAGTTTTGTCCCCCCCCCCTCTCTCTCTCTCTCTCCTTTTTTTGTTCATCTTGTTCACTCTCAACTGATATGACAGACAGACAGACAGACAGACAGAGAAAGAATGATCATGGGATGGAAGAAGAATCTGACTTTCTCACGAGAGAGAGAGAGAGAGAGAGAGAGAGAGAGAGAGAGAGAGAGAATCATGGGATGGAAGAAGTTAATAATAATCTGACTTACTTTCTCACGAGAGAGAGAGAGAGAGAGAGAGAGAGAGAGAGAGAGAGAGAGAGAGGCGTCGTAGGATAGAAAGAGTTAATATTCTGACTCACTTTCTCACTATCTTTCACGCCAGTCATTCTTATTCTTTCCTCTCACTCCCGCGTTTCGGCCTCTCCTCTTTCAATCTTTTCTTCATCTCATTCATTTTAATTCTCTCTCTCTCTCTCTCTCTCTCTCTCTCTCTCTCAGCAATGCGGGGCTTCACCACGGTGTTGCCATACGCAGGGCAGCCAGGGCTGCAAATATCCCTACATGCTTCAAAACCTTATCCCATCTATCCCTTCCCCAAACTCCTCAACTCACCAATAGACACTCACGATAGATCCAAATAGATAAATAGACACCAGCGGATAGATACAAAAGGCTGATAAAGAGTGAGAAAAGGGAAAATAGTAAAGAGGCAGTAGGCGGAGCAATATGGCTGCCGCGGCTGTGTTTACACTGGCTCAGCCAATCAGCGTCCGCCTCCCTCTGCCCTTAGCACCAGCCGCCCTCTGATTGGCTGGCAGCTGTGAGGCCCGGGAGGAGGCAGGGAGGGAGGGTAATAATAATAATAATAAATAATAATAATAATAATGTTTATTTCCACAAACAGTGGTGATCCATATAACAATATCAATTATGTATACAGTAATAGCACAGTGTAGACGTGAAAATTATACACTGAAGGTATAAGTGTCAGGGAGTAAATATAATAAAAAAGGATATAATTATCAATATACTAAATGTCATTACATATCCTATTTCAAATTGATGCTTGTGAATTATTACAGAATATTTTTGCCTCATATTTTACTGGTTTATTATTGTTTAGCGTTATACAATCAGATTATTGAGGGGTGTTTATAGTCTCACCAATCTAAAACCTAGGTTTGGGTGGAGTCTAGCCGGGGATTTCCCGGCGTACAGCGTTGCCTTGTTTCCTATACTCTCATTGGCTAGTGGCTGACCTGACACCGTTAGAGTTCGTCCGCTCCCATCTCGCCACCTGGCCTGACATGACTTCACCCACTTCTGTGTGTGTGTGTGTGTGTGTGTGTGTGTGTGTGTAAAGACAAACTAGTTTAAGTTATAAATATAATCAAAATAATGAATTTAAAAGTCGCATTCTCTCTCTCTCATATAATTTATGATTTTTTACCTGGTTATAGCCTTTAAATTACACTCTACATATTAAAACTTAGACTTTCTTTCCACACCACCCAAGAGGTAAAAGTCACGGCGCTTTTTTTTTTTTTTTTTAAGAGGTTTCCCCGATAGGCCTATTCCTCTTCTCTTACAGCATGTAAGAAATTATCATGAATCCTCCTCATCAGAAGAGGTGAGAGTGATTTTCTTGGGAGACGTAAACTCTGGAGAGTTGTTTTCTTCATTATCTCTTGCTTCTCTGCGTATTGCTTCAATCCTGCTCTTGCTAAGTCCTGTTGCTGCAGCTGTTCGATGAATTGCCCTTGACACATCATCGAAAATTCCTCCGTACTGCTTCTCCTGCAGAAAATACTGGCTTACGTTGAAGGCCATTTCTTTGGCTTGACTATGTAGATGCGAGCGAGTTGGCGTAGCTGCCATTGTGTCTGCATCAACATAGAAAGTGAATAGTGGAAGCACCTGACAGAAGCTTAAATCTCCCTCCAATGGATTAACTCCCAGTATGGGCCTGGTGTTGCCGCTCGTGAGTGTTTTAACTTATTTATTTCTATTAAGAAAATAGCGTATGTTCTACTGATTCCTTCAAATTATATTATAAACGTAATTGTTACATTACTTACCCAACTTAGAACTACCGTGAAAGTCGGTAAAAGTAACTACATTTTTTTCAGCACCACTGTAAAATATGTATGCCACGTTTCTTTATTGATGTACAAGAGCCATATGCATTACACGTTTACCTTCCTTTTATATGCTAGAATACTTAGGTTTATATTGTATTAGTATGTGTGTACCTATCTGTGATGCCTATTACATATATAACAGAATCTACTCATCGCTCGTTTAGGAAGTATGGCATGGTGCACCCAGCGCCAGACTCCACCCAAACCTGGGTTTAAGAATGGTGAGACTATACAAGGGTTCCTTTTTATGCGTGTGTGTGTGGAAGGGTGGGGTAAAGGTGAGGTGGGGTGGGGTAGATTGTAAGCGGGGATTAACCCAAGGGGGATTTTGGGGGGGACATTACCGGACAGGTCAGGTGTAATTCCTATCTGACCTTACCTGTGTCGTAGCAGGAAGAGACATGTCCCTTCCTGCTACGACACAGGTAAGTCGCCTATCTGACTTTACCTGTGTCGTAGCAGGAAGAGACATGTCCCTTCCTGCTATGACACAGGTAAGGTCAGATAGGAATTACACCTGACCTGTCCGGTAATGTCCCCCCCAAAATCCCCTTTGGGTTAATCCCCGCTTACAATCTACCCCACCCCACCTCACCTTTACCCCACCCTTCCACACACACACGCATAAAAAGGAACCCTTGAATGGTCAGTATGTCACTCCCTCTCACTAAGATTCTTAACCCTCTGGTGCTTGGGACAACTCTAGTACCCCATTTCAGCTGACTCAGACGATTTTATTCGACTGAGTGAGTCATAGGAGCCTGACAGTGTCAATACCGTCACCATTAACCCCCTCACGACCGACATAACTCTAGCATCATGTTCCAGCTGACGCCAGACAATTTGGTTCAGCCGAGTGGGTCTGGGGCCTGGGGGGCACTAAATGAAAATATCCAAAAAATATTAAAGGGGGGGTTATATCAATTTTGCCACAGGAGGTATACCAAAATTGGACCTTTTAATAAAACCCCCTCCTCTCTCACTCCCTGTGTTTTGTATATTCCCCTCTCTGTCTGCCTGTGGTGTGTCTGCTGTCTCCCTGTGGTGTGTCTGTCCCACCCTCTGTGTGTGTGTGTCTACTGTGTGAAGGTGCCTGTGTACGTGTCTTGTGTGTGTGTGTGGTGTGTCTACTGTGTGAAGGTGGCTGTGTACGTGTCTTGTGTGTGTCTACTGTGTGAAGGTGGCTGTGTACGTGTCTTGTGTGTGTGTCTTGATGTGTATATGTATGTAGTAGTGTGTGTGTGTCTTGACGTGTGTATGGATATAGTAGTGTGTGTGTGTGTATGTATTAGTGTGTGTGTAAGTGTCTTGGTGTGTGTGAGCTAAGTGTAAGTAAGGGGGCCTTGTAGTTTTAAGGAAAGCCTGCTACGCAAACTTCCCTCAGCCACATTTTAAAGAAACCTCTATCACACCGGGACTTGAACCCGGGTCTTCCTGATTAGCAAGCCAGCACCATGCTGACCATGCTACCGCGGCCCCATAAGGGTAGCTGCTAAAACTTCTACTGTATTTTATTTCTTTACATGTTTACAAAAAATGGGAAATTGGACAACATGCATAGACTAAACTAAATTTTCATGTACCTATTAATGTCGCTTTAGGAGGAGATATCTCGAAATTTCCTGAGCTACTTGGAATACCTAAGCCTGCAGTTTAATGCTAATCATGAACAAGTGCTATGGAAAGAATATAGAGCAGTTGCTACTTATATAAAGGGAGAAAGTAAAAACTGCAACTTAGACTGCTATCAACGGCAGGACTTAAACGATTAACCATATATTACATAAACTTAACACACTGAGTGACACAGAAACTAAACATATGATACAAATTCTTTAATGAAACTTATAATGAGAGTACAAATGACAAAATATACACTGCACAGGAAGACAGTACAGTACTCATTGGTTATACCTTCTGTGAGAACTGAGAATGAAAGCCTATCTGTTGTACCGGTTTATAAACGGAAGAGATGAATCGCTAAATTTGATCCACAGTAAAAAATAATAATAATAATGAATACATAAAACAATAAAGACAAACCATATAGACTACATGTCCACCCTAAACTGACAAAAACCTGGCATCTCTCCACCTTGAATGCTGAGCTGTTTCTATGGATAAAGACTAGATTATCATGCAAATCACAATGAAGATCTATGGGGAGGATGCAAAACCATAATACTGTCTTATTCTGCCACTTAGATACAGGAACTAAGCAGCAGAAGGACTAAAATTTGTCAAGGTGAGCCAACTACAATGACACAGATGAAGTCTGAGATTATATAATGTGTAATCATGAACTGATTGCATCATTCAGTAAAGATTACGAAAGGAAAAGCTATCAAATCTGAAAGTGTAAGTACTATACAAGATATGATTAACCTTGTACATCCATATTCTGAGATATGCTTCCTATATCATAGCCTACACACAAATTCATCCCCCTCAACAGTAATGGTATATTCCTGCTGTCTCCTGACTTCCAATCAACTTATGAAACCTCTCTCCTAATTACAGTACAGTAATATGTTAATGAAGGCTGCTAGTAATTACCTTCAGTATGATAATTCTTATTTAAAGGTAGCAGCAATGGTTAATGAAGGATGGAAGGTATGCAGTCCTTCCAGTTCAATATACTATATCTCCAATCAGGCTTTATCCAGTGTCTCTCCTACACATGTTAATACCTTCAGTCTTCACTAGTTTAACTCACAGAGCAGGGATTTTTTTTTTTTTTTTTAATGCCATCTCATGATTATATTTAGCTTTGTATAGACTTCTGGAAGTGTAGGGGTTAGGCACAGCCTCACTGAGCTCCTGCAATAGCAGAGACTTTGCATAAGTTGAATAAAATTGCCTTCTGGCACTATGAATAAACTGAAAAGGGCATCACAGGGATTGCAAGAGTTAAAGGGACTCGCGGAGTTTATATCCCCGATGTAAACAAACTACCCATTAGTTTTTACACACATCCCCTCATTTTTTCCAGCCAATTAACCTACTATGCCTGCCCATGTACAGGATCACATTCGACCTTAAAACCTAAACAGATGGTGTGAATATCGGGGGATTTAAGTAGCACTGCTTACTCGAGTTTAAAGGGACATCTTGGTCACCTGGAGATACACACCGCCGTATATCATCCTTATAGCTAATAATTACAACTTACATCAGCCGACTACACCTCTCGATAATGACAGCAAACACTGATAAACACATGGGCATAAGAATTACCATAATATTATAGAAGTAGACTAACACCGTAAAGAATAAAATCTTCACTCATCTCCAGCATCTATCAACATTGCTCCCATAATGCACCAGTGACGTCACACTTCAAATTAAACATTTACTTATTAAATTTTAAGAAGAAAATTTCGTGAATATATTATCAGTCTTTTAAACATTAATTTTCGTGCAAACTGAATAGAGAGGTAAGTAACGTGTTTCTTGTTAAATTAAAGATAACCCCATGAATCAGTGGTATCATCATCTCTCTCTCTGAAATTCCATACAGAGTACCAGAGTAGGATCACTATTTACTGTCCTGCCGATATATCTCTACAGTTTTACAAGGGGATTTAAAAATAAACGGCCTGGTGGTGGTGGCAGGGGATAAAATTTTGCGATACCAGTCTCTAATCTGCTGCCATTCCCTACAGAACCTGAGCATAATAGACGAGAAATTAGCCCAGGTTGATGCAGCAATTCTTAACTCAAAATTGCCCCAAGAACAACTTTCTGAAGTTTGTCAAACATTTCATGGAACACCCTGTATGGGAAATTTGGATAAAATATTGGTGAAAGAGAGAGATTGTCCAGGTGCTTGAGGGTGCGAAAGTGGATGTATGTGGAATAACTGAAACAAAATGGAGAGGAGAAAGTGTGAGAGAAGGGGAGTATGGATGGGGTATATGTGCAGGAGTAGGTGAGAATGAGAGGGCAAAGGAAGGAGTATGTATAGTTGTGAGTAAAAGATGGAAGAGTAGCATAAGACAGTATGGATCGGTTGGGTCAAGGATTGTGTGGGTAAAGTTGAAAGTTGGAATACAAATGTGGGCGATTGTGTGTGTGTATGCGCCAACGCAAGATCGTGCTAGAAGAGTGAGAGAAGAGTTCTGGACAAATGTGGAAGTGTGCATGGAAAAGTTTGGAAGGAATGAGAGAGTGTTTTTGATTGGTGATATGAATGGTAAAGTTGGGAATGTGAAGGTGGATGGAATAGTTGGTGAGTGGGGTGTACCTGCTGAGATAGATGAGAATGAGAGTGCGTTAGTGGACATTTGTGCTGGGAGGGGGTTGGTGATAGCCAATACCCTCTTCAGGCATAAAATGATCCACAGGTATACATGGCGAGTGATGAGAAGGGTGGGTGGTGAACTGAATGAAAGGAAGGCAATGACTGATTATGTGTGTGTGGATGAAAGGATGCGAAGATGTGTAAAGGATGCAAGAGTGTATAGAGGTTGGGGGAGTGGACTTTCTGACCACTACTTGGTGGTGGCCAGAATTAGGATTCAAGTAAGATGGAGGAATAGAAGAAGGGAAAGACGAGAGGAAGGAGTAGTTGCAAGGAGAGTGGAAAGGTTACAAGAGGATGAGAAAAAGGCAGAGTATAAAAGAGAAGTGGAGGAACGATTGGGCAAATATGAATTGGAGCAGATGGGAGACGTGGAAGGTGTGTGTAGGATATTTACAGAAGAAATTTGTGCAGCATGTGATGTGGTGTGTGGAAGGAAGAGAAGACGGAGGGGGGTGCAAGGAACGGCGTGGTGGACTGAAGAGGTGAGACAGGCTGTGGCACAAAAGAAGAAAACATACAATGAATGGATGAGAAATAGGGGCGTGAAAGAAGTTCAGACACGGAAGAGAGAATTATATGTAGAAAGAAAGAAAGAGGTTAAAAGATTAGTAAGAGAGAGTAAGAAGAGAGTGGATGAGGAATTTGGAAGGAATTTGAGTGTAAAGTGGAGGGACTGTAAGAAAATGTTCTGGAAAGAGGTGAAAAGAGTAAGACAGGGTGGAAGTGAAGTTAGCAGGGGAGTGAAAGATAAAAATGGTAGATTACTAGTGGAGAAGGGAGAAAAAGTGAGCAGATGGAGAGAACACTTTAAGGAATTGTTGAACATAGAGGATGGAAGTGATGCGAGTATAAGTGGCTGGGGAATGGCTGGGAGGAGGAGGGAGGTGAGAAGACAGGAAGAAATCAGTAGGATAGAAGTTGTGGAAGCAATGAAGAAAGTTAAATCTGGGAAAGCCCCAGGAATTGATGGAGAGTGTGGTGAAATGCTGAAGCATGGGGGAGAGATAGTAGTAGAATGGATGTGGAAGATGTGCAGATTGGCCTGGGAGGAAGGTAGAGTCCCGGAGGATTGGAAGTCAGGTATAATTATTCCCTTGTACAAAGGAAAAGGGGAAAAAGAAGTGTGTGGTAATCAAAGGGGCATTTGTCTTCTTTTCCAAGTGTATGGTAGGATACTTATTGACAGAGTTAGAGAAAGAACAGAGAAATTAGTTGGAGAAGAACAGGGAGGCTTTAGGAAGGGAAGAGGTTGTGTAGATTAGATATTCATTCTTAGATCTTGAGTGGAAAAATTTCTAGAGAAGGGAAAGAAGTTGTATGCGGCTTTCATGGATTTGGAGAAAGCATATGACAGGGTGGATAGACAAGGATTGTGGAAAGTGTTAAGAATATATGAAGTAGATGGGAAGTTGTTGAATGCTGTGAAGAGTATGTACGATGGTGCGAAGGCTGCAGTGCATGTGGATGGTGAACTAAGTGAATTTTTCTCTTTGAAAGTTGGTTTGAAACAGGGATGTGTCATGTCTCCATGGTTGTTCAATCTGTACATGGATGGGGTAATAAAAGAGGTACAAGGTAGGGTAGTGGACTTTGGAGTGGCCCTGGTGAAAGAGGATAGTGTCTGGAAACTCCCTGTACTGTTGTTTGCAGATGATACTGTGTTGTTGGGTGAAGACGAAGGGGAGCTGCAAGGCTTGGTGGATGAGTTTGGGAGAGTGTGCAAGAAACGGAATCTAAAGGTGAATGTAGGGAAGAGTAAAGTGATGGTCTTTGAGAGAGGTGAAGTCAGTGAATGTACAGCGAGGTTGGATGGTGAGGAATTGGAAAATGTGAGTACGTTTAAGTACTTGAGTAGTGTGATGAGTAAGGATGGAGGTTTGGAGGGTGAAGTGCTTGAAAGGGTACAGCAGGAAAGAAAGGTTGCTGGTTCAATGAAAGCAGTGATAAAAAACAGGGAAGGGAGCATGGAAGTGAAAAAGTTACTACATGACAGTATTGTGATACGAACTCTAACGTATGGAAGTGAAGCTTGGAAATTGTTGGAAAGATACAAGTCAAGAGTGAGAGCAGTGGAAATGAGTTATTTAAGAGGAGCCTGTGGAGTCACATGGAGAGACAGGCTGACGAATGAGGATATAAAGGAGCGTTGTGGTGTGGATGTGGATGTGATAGGAAGCGTTAGGAGAACACACTGAGGTGGCTTGGCTATGTGGAGAGGATGGAGGGTGAAAGACTGACGAAGAGAGTGTATGTGAGTGAGGTGGAAGGGGGAAGAGGGAGGGGGAGGCCGAGGATGAGATGGAGGGATGGGGTGGAGAGGTATATGAAAGACGGGGGTGTGAGTTGGGAGCAGGGCAGTGAAATGACGGGGGACAGGGCGACTTGGAGGCGATTTGTTTGTGGCCACCACAAACGGGATTGAGGCGTCTGGCAATAGATAGAGACAGATAGAAGATTAAATAACTAAAGCTAACACTGATTTGAACTAATACACATCTGGTCCACAGGTCGTGCTGGAGTCTGCTGCCTTGACGCTGCTTCCTTGCCACACTGGTTATACCCTGCTGAAGTTTGGTCTGCCCTGCCGTGAGAAGCCTGACGGTGGTGTGGTGTCTTCCCCTACTCTGAGATGCCTGGTGGTGTGGTGGTGGTGGTGGTGGTGGTGGTGGTGGTGGTGGTGGTGGTGGTGGCGGCGGCGGCGGCGGCAGCGGCGGCGGCAGGGTGTCGTGTCTTCCCCAGCCGTGAGATGACTTGCTGCTGCTGCTGGTGATCTGCCCTGACCTGCCTTGAGAAGCCTGGTGGTGATGGTGTGATCTGCCTTGCAAGTCGGGTCGCTCCCCTCCAGGATGTTCTGTGGACAAATGCTACTTTTGAATGCATATTTTATATTGCTGTCTCTGTTAATGTATTTTGTACTGAAGTATTAATAATGAAAACTTAAATTTTCTGTCTTGTTTCATTACCTTTTAAACTGTGGCTTTGACTTAATATAGGTGATAAGTATATTGCGCTCTGCAGTCTTGTGTGTTCTGGGGACGGCTTTTGTGATGAGCTAAGACATTCTGATCGCTTCACCAAATTACTACTCAGCCTTGTGATCGTGGACATAAAAGATTATACAATACAATGATATACAGCTAAGCATAAAAAAGGTTATGGGAATTCTCTACCATGCAATCAGTGGACCTAAATTAAAGCCTATATTATAAAGCTAAGCCTGAAGAGGGTTGTGGGAAATAGATAATGATGCAGGGTAGACACTGGTAATGTTCACTGAGCCGTGACCGCAACACACAAGAACTGGGTGGCGTAATATATGGACCACCTTGTATAATGAGAGGCCGTAAGTGTGTGCTGACTCACAAACTTGCCACCAATGCCCCGTCATAACTATTACTGTGTCTTGTAGGAAGCACAAAGAAAACAGGCCACAGAATACCTCCTTGTCTCTCGTTCCTCCTACACAAACATACACGCCTTTCACTTTAACTTGACACAGAGTTTCATTTAAAGCATATGAGAATGTCACGCAGATCAGTAGCAGAAACAGCCAATACTACAGCCCAACATCCTTTCCACGGCACTCATTCGTGACTACCATCATAGTCTAGTGATAACTATCGCTACTACTCGGCAAACCGTATGGAAACTATAAGTTATCTGTCTATCCATCTATCTATAGCCAGACGACTTAATCCCGTAAGAGGTGGCCACAAACAAGTCGCCTCTATGCCACCCTGTCCCCTTGTCATTATGCATCACTCCCCCTAATTCACACACACCCTCTCTCATATACATCCCAACTCCATCCTCCACTTATAAGTAATACATTAAAACAACAGTGAATTACTGCCGCACAAGCTGAGCCGTAATCTTATCCAACACAAACACGAAGGAGCTTTAAAGAACAGAAAACAATACCTTGATAGCAGAAGACACTAAGACCACAAGTACTGACAGCCTACACCACGAAACATAACTAATTTCAGTCAGAGACCAAGTGAATATGAGAGGCACACAGTTCATCACTTCAGCTCAAGATCCGTCCCACCTTTGTAACCTTATGTTGCGTCATCCTCTCCACAAACAAAATCGAACAACCGCCCAACACTACACAGAGTATCTTTGCAACATATCCCCTCCTCCACCCGACTCTACACTTCCCAGACACATTCACAAACTCACAAACACCCCAGCCAGCCAAAACTTTCTGCCAAACACATACATAAACACACAGACACCCCAGCCAGCCAAAACTTTCTATACCAAACACATACATAAACATGCAAACACCCCAGCCAGCCAAAACTTTATATACCAAACACATACATAAACACACAGACACCCCGGCCAGCCAAAACTTTCTATACCAAACACATACATAAACACACAGACACCCCAGCCAGCCAAAACTTTCTACCAAACAGCATCCTTCATGTGCCACCACCAGACATACACCCTTCAGACACTACCGAACCCATAGATACGAGTACACCAACCTTCCCTGCTACAATACTAACACAAAATATAACACACATACAATCCCCTGTTCTCATACTGCAAAGTGGCACCCCCACACCACAGCACACCCACTCACTTCCTGCACCACACCACCACAACACAGACAATCCTTCAACATAACACTGGGTTCACATCCAGAGGAGCCTAAGATGTAATAAGAACAACAAAAACAACTCAGGCCAACTTAAAGTGAAACAAGTATAGTTACGATAGGAAAATTATTTCAAGTTATTTTGTAAGCGCTTCGGGTACACAAAGTTACAAGGCCGCAGGGAACGGACTGCATACCGAGGGTTATAATACTGTGGCGGCTTAGGGGGCTTTATACCACCTTTTCTTCAGTGATTTATTGTTCAAGCGAGCGAGCGAACAGGGCAAGCGAGCGAGAACACTATATGACATGGTATAATAGGGTGGCAGAGAACAGCGCCAAGACTGTGTTGTCTAGGAAACTATTAAAGCAACAACGGATCTATGGACATCATTAGAAACCTAGTAAAAAAATAATAGGAGTTACTTGAGGGACTTTTCTCAAAATTTGCCGAGCCAGTTCTGATCAAAGGAAAATAAAAGTACCAAACTGAGCACCAGAACCGAGTTATTCTAGAAGTTAAAAGCTACTGCAGATCTGTTCAGACAGCTGGAAAGCTTATGAAGAAGCAATTGGTACTACTTAGGTTAAATAGACTTAGCTTTTAACATCAAGCAAGATGGATGGATGGATGGATGTGGAATCGTGGATGCTTGGACCGATGGTAGAGTTCCTGCTGTTTCGTCCTTCCACCTGCCGACAAAAATCATCATTAATATCCTCATCATCATCATCATCATAGCTGTCGTCGTCATCATCATCATCATCATCATTATATACACCGTCATTCTCATTATCATTACCATTCTCATCATCATCATCCTCATCATCAATATCATATTATCATTATCACCTACCTATCTATCTATTTATCTATATCTATTTATCTATAGCCAGACGCCTTAATCCCGTAAGGGGTGACCACAAGCAAATCGCCTTCATGATGTACTGTCCTCTACCATTTAGCTCAAGTATCGCACTCATATGTTTCTACTCTTTCCCTCCATCTCATCGTCGGTCTCCCCCTCCCCCTCTATCCTTCCAGCTAACTCATGTGCACTCTTCTAGTCATTTTCTTATTCGCCATCCTCTCCACATGGCCAAACCACCTCGAAGTGTTTCTCTTAACGCTTTCAGTCTCATCCACATCAGCATCACAACGCTCCTTCATCTGCCCATTTGTCTGTCTGTCTCTCTATGAGACTCCACATGCTCCTCTCAAGTAGCTCATTTCCACCGCTCTCACTCTTGACTTGTGTCCTTCCAGCAAGATCCAAGCTTCACTTCCATACTTTAAAGTGGGAATCACAGCATGCAATGCCCTTTTTTTTCATACTTTCATCCTCAGTTCCCTCTTCCTAATCACTGCTTTTTAGAGAACAAGCAACCCTCCTTCCCTGACGTATCATTTCAGTCACTTCATCCTCTAATCTTCCATCCTTATTCATCACATTACATAAATACTTAAATGCACTCATATTCTTCCATTTCCTGGCTATGCAGCCTCACTGTGCATTCTGTAACCTCATACGTTGAGAGGTTAAAGCATCACCACCATCAGCATCAACATCATTATCACCATCAATATCATCACTATCAGCCTGTGACACACCACTGCATGATAAGGACCCTCTCACCTTTCTCCACTCTGATCCATTGATTGTTAACTTGTTCCGTCCTTGCTCGGTAGATCTGCATCATATGATCTCTCCATCTTGTCTCTTCTGTGAAAGACGTGACACGAGGTGTGTGTGTGGAGTTACCTGAAAACAATATCAGAATTACTAGATGCGGGAGCTTCAGGCCCCTTAGGTTAATCTCCTTGGTTTGGTATGGTGTCGTGTGGTGGTGGGGGATTGTGTGGTGTGGTGTGGGGAGGATTGTGTCGTCAGGTGTGGTGTGATGTGGGAGGGTGGTTGTGTGTGGTGTGGTGTGTGAGGGTGATTTTCTGTGGTGTGGTGTGGTGTGGTGTAGGAGGAGGATTTTTTGTAGTTTGGTGTGGTGTGGGAGGGTGGTTTTGTGTGGTGTGGTGTGGGAGGGCGGTTATGGATGGTGTGGTGGGGGAGGAGGATTTTTTGTGGTGTGGTGTGGTGTGGGAGGGCGGTTGTGTGTGGTGTTGTGTGGTAGGGGAGGAGGATTTTTGGTGGTGCGGTGTGGGAGGGTGATTTTGTGTGGTGTGGGAGGGTGATTTTGTGTGGTGTGGGAGGGTGATTTTGTGTGGTGTGGGAGGGTGATTTCGTGTCGTGTAGAGTGAGAGACTTGTATGGTGTGGGAGGGTGATTTCGTGTCGTGTAGAGTGAGAGACTTGTATGGTGTGGTGTGATACGGTGTGGGAGGGTGGTATGGTATGGTGTGGTGTGAGAGGGTGATGGTGTGTGACAATGTGTGGAACGTAACTTGGCTTAACTATAATCTCTAAAGCCTATATGAGTACAACATCTCTCATCCGAAAATGGTTAGTGAGAAGCAGACGGTCAGGGCCGGTCCTAGAGCTACTGTGATAAAATGTAGAAAATCATGTGTTGTATCCTTAAAATAAAAAAGAATATGTGAGGTTAATTCTTACCTTTAAATAAAGACCAAAATATATGTATTACTTCACTCATATTCATCCACTTCCTAACGATACATAAAGAGACGTTGATCAGTGCATTATGGAACCCTGTGCTGTGGTCTATGGGATGTAATAAGCTTTTCAGAATATTGCGTAAGTGTCTCGTAATTGTATAGGTAAAAGGTCCTATATTCTTGGCCTAATATTTACACTTGAAATAAAACTATGAATGTGTGGAAATAATTCTGCCATTTGAATAACTATGGTATCATCAACCAAGATATACATACACGAACAGAAGCAAGCACACACACACACACACACACACACACACACACACACACACACACACACACACACACACGCCCAGTCACCAAAACACGAAGTTAAACAGAAAGGAATGGGAGAGGTGACTCAGCCAATGACTTGAAGATCGTCGTCATCATCATCGTCGTCGTCGTCATCGTCGTCGTCGTCTTCGTTGTCGTAATCATCACCATCATCATCTTCTTCGTCGTCATCATCATCATCATCATCATCATCGTCAGCAGCAGCAGCATGTCATCACCATCCCAACACTGTAAAAAATGTAGTACAGAAGTTATATCAATATCATCACCATTATCATCAAATACATCACTATCATATAACCATATTCTAGAGTTTGCATCAACATCATCAGCAGCAGCAGCATCAACATCATCAGTAGCAACATCCGTCTTCATCATCATCATTATCATCATCAGCCTGTGACACACCACTGCAGGATAAGGACCCCTCTCACCTGTCTCCACTCCGATCCTTTGGTTGTTAACTCGTTCCGTCCCTGCTCGATGGATCTGCGAGTATCATCTCTATCTTGTTCTCTGTGTGCCTCATCCTCTCACTCCGTCTCTGGTCTGCCATTTAGTTACGCTGGCTGTCCATGTGTTACCTGTTCTGTGGAAGACGTGACCTAAGGACTGCGTGTGGACTGACCTGTAAACAGGAGGACAAATATAAGTGTGTTGCAGCATCACTACTATACCCTGTTCACTCTAACTTGGCGTAAAATTGCAATCTCTTTCTTAAATTTTGCGTTGTGACAAGGGGTTAACACTAGAATGGTGCTAGTCACGAAGAAGTGGTATGGAAATGATGTAGAGCTGTAAGTTTAATTCTTTCACTGAACTACCGGAAATAAGCTGCAAAAAAACGACTATCTCGGCCTTGGTAAAATGAAGGAACACCACCACAATATACGCGTACGTGTATGTGTGTCTGTGTGTGTGTGTGTGTGTGTGTATGTGTGTGTGTGTGGTGCGAGGTGCCTGTGTGTTACCATGGTAACCTCCCGACACCATCACAGTTACATACACACATTTCCCCACCAGCAAGTTCCATTAGAGAGTACTGTGTGTGTGTGTGTGTGTGTGTGTCTGTGTGTGTGTGTGTGTATGCGCTTCAGGACAAAATAACTTACATACAATATTTTTTTTCCATCACATTGTCCCTCTGAAATCTGAATCGCACTTATCAGTTTACATTCAGGTCCCAAACTGTACTGTTGGGTGCACAGGGACAAGGGAGCAGGCAAACCTAGTCCACCAGTCTGATCGGCACGAGAATCAACAGGACGACACTCACACTGCTATTTCACTGGTGCTGAGACACCAAGATTGAGGCAGTACAAGGCAGAGTTGCCGTGAATTGCACACTGGTTGTGACGTCATTATTGCACACGGTTTCGTTTAGTAACCAGGATGACAGAGGATGTATTGTTGGTATAACTACCATAAAATTTGTTATACTGTGAATACTGGAAGAGAGGGTATAATTAATGATGTCAGACCTATTATGATTCAAGTGTAAGGATGTTAAATGATTAAGAGAGTTAATAAGTCTGCAAATGTTGATTAATAACCAGCCAAGAGACAAGTAAGTTTATCCACATCCAAGTTTTCTAGTATATCAACTGTACACGATTTACAACATTGTTTCGGTATTTCTTTAATATTACAAAGTAAGTGTGCACTGCTAATGGTTGGCACGTGTCTTGTAAATAATATATACATATATTTTTTTATGATATCGCCGGGTGGGTAGAGGTAGACTGTTCCACGACATATTCTTCCTTGTTTTTAATGACAGTATTATAGACAAACGCTACATATTCGTTGGTTTAATCATGACAAAATTCCCCGTATTCCTACAAAATAACGTGAACAATTAGTGTGGAAAAAAATTCCACACTAGTGTGGAATGACGTCCGTCTGCCCACATCCATGCTCGTCGTTCATTTGTTTTTCCACATTAGCAGAAGATTTTCCACAAAACGGCAGCACTGGACTACAAGGCCTCCTCATCTCCCTCACACTAACATCCCCCTTGTCCCATTACAATTACGTCTAGTAGCCTTATAGATATTATTTCTTTGGGCCATGATACTTCCTGGCTGTCAGTGCGATATCCTTGTGTCCTAATGTAGTCACCGTAATGGCTAAAAACAGCAAATATCCAACATTTACCTCAGCGGAATGATGCAACAGCAACACACACACACCCTCGTCCTTCCACTGTCATACGGCCACTAGCAAAAGTAGCCAAGTAGCGACGCCTACCAAGACGAAAAACTTGTTCAGCTACTTTCACAACCACTAGATGGCACCCGGGCCCTCTCATAGTAGGGGTAACTCTAGTATTTTATTCCAGGTACTGCTTGGCGATAGCATTCAGCTGAGAGTGAGTCATATTACAATGAGAGTGTTAATGCTGTCTCTATTAACTCTCATGATCATACAGCTCTCTTTACCAGCCCTACCCAAAAATAACGTGTGTGTGTGTGTGTGTGTGTGTGTGTGTGTGTGTGTGTGTGTGTGTGTGTGTGTGTGTGTGTGGTGCGAGGTGCCTGTGTGTTACCTTGGCAACCTCCCGACACCGTCACAGTTACATAGACACATTTCCTCACCCGCAAGTTCCACTAGAGAGTACTATGTGTGTGTGTGTGTGTGTGTGTGTGTGTGTGTGTGTGTGTGTGTGTGTGGGTGGAGGGATGTGTTGTGTGTGGAGTGTGGGGGGTGGGGGTGAATGGTTTGATGTGGTTGCTGTGTGTGTGTGTGTGTGTAATACACCGGGTCGGTCAGGATCACTTGATGGTCGTGATGGTCAGCTTTTACCCTCCCGGAAGGGAGCTGAGAGCTCATATAGTCCGATCTAAGGGCAAGGCTGTGACCTTCACACACGCACACACCCGTCCCCTTGCTCTAGGGGGACAGTAACCGCCCACTTTGTCAGTGAAACTTTTCGCAGCCTGAGCGAGGCGAGAACTCCCGTCTACCAGATGTGTGTGTGTGTGTGTGTGTGTGTGTGTGTGTGTGTGTGTGTGTGTGTGTGTGTGTGTGTGTTTGTCTGTGTTTGTGTGTATGTGGATGTGTTGTGTGTGTGTCGGGTGGGGGGTGAGGGGTGTATGGTTTGATGTGGTTGCAGTGTGTGTGTGTGTGTGTGTGTGTGTGTGTGTGTGTGTGTGTGTGTGTGTGTATGCGTGGATGTGTTGTGTGCGGGGGGGTGGGGGTGTACGCATTGTTGTGGTTGCAGTGTGTGTGTGTGTGTGTGTGTGTGTGTGTAGGTGAATTGCTGTGTGTGGTGGATGGGAGGTATATCGTTTGATGTGGTTGCAGTGTGTGTGTGTGCGTGTGTGTGTGTGTGTGTGTGTGTGTGTGTGTGTGTGTGTGTGTGTGTGTGTGTGTGTGTGTGTGTGTGTGTGTGTGTGTGTGTGTAGGTGAATTGCTGTGTGTGGTGGGTGGGAGGTATATCGTTTCATGTGGTTGCAGTGAGTGTGTGTGTGTGTGTGTGTGTGTGTGTGGATGTGGTGTGTGTGTTGGGTGGTAGGGAGATGAGGGGTGTATGGTTTGATGTGGTTGCAGTGTGTGTTGGGGGAGGGAGGGTGGGTGGATGTGTTGTATGTGTGGGGTGGTGTGGAGATGGGGGGTGTATGGTTTGATGTGTGTGCAGTGTGTGTGTGTGTGTGTGTGTGTGTGTGTGTGTGTGTGTGTGTTAGCTCACTATTCGTCAAAGGACCTTGGTTATACATAAGAAGACATGCTATTAAAGCTACGGCACAAATATAATGTGCTATGAAGTCAACTTCACTCAAAAGAGCGCCACGCTTCTTCTCCCCTTTCCTGTCTCCTTGCCATGCGTCTGTCTGTCTTCTGTCTGTCTGTCTTTCTTTCTGCCTGTCTCGCTATTGCAAACCACAAACAACTCTCAACTGTCCACAACTTCCTAGAATATCATAGTATCCTGCATTATGCTACTTTTTTTCAGGGTAACTTGACCTAGATTTTCGTCCTTTTGCCGCTTACTTCACATGGGCCATTGACAGAAAAGGGCAGCGCTACGGCTCCTCTTCAATGGCACTTTTTTGTGACTTACATATTCTAGTATTAATCTATTGCTACAACTCAGTATTCAAGTTGGAGAGAGGAAAATTTTAGGCCAAGTTTGAGTAAAATGGGTACAGAATTAATAAAGTCAAACAGCATACCTTTGGTGGGTGCAGTGGGAACAAGGCGACAGATCACAGACAGGAGGACAATGGCGGGATAATGCAGCAAAATCTAACCACCAGCTTATGAAGTGACGCCAACAACACTCGCGCCACACAATCGGTTGAAACACCCGTCCACTTTATCACTAAACACCTGTGGTTCTGAAGTATGATAACAGAAAATAAAATAATCGCGTAGACGTTATGTAGGCTACTGATGCACTCTCTCCACGGAGTCTGCTTCTGACGTTCTGTTTATTGCTTGTTCATCACGATGCTTCGAAATTGATGAGCCTCTCACTCGGACATGACGACTGACTGAACCTTTATCCTTGTCTTGTACCCCTGACCTTTTACTGAATGCTATAAAAAAAAAAAAATTACTTCATCCTAACCTAACTCAAAGTCTAATGACAGAGATGATCTGCTCGCTTGACTTCCTCGCGCACCTTTTGTGACGCAACAGATTAAGTCGGGGTGGGCTTCCTATTCAGAGAAAGCAGTAAAATGGATGGGTAACTGCGAACAATTAGTCACTGTCCGCTGACTCTTCCTGCTTGGATTCCAGTGACAACGTTCCCAAGTTCGTATGAGTTTGTACAGAATGGTAAATTCAAAAGCTAAATAAAGAAATAAGATAATCTGCTGACTTTTCCTTATAATCTTGCTAACAGACAGGCAGGCAGGCAGGGAGGCAGAAAAGGCAGACAGGCAGGAGGTCAGGTAGACAGACTGATAGATAGATAGATAAACCCGGCCAAACACATACCTTCATCGGGCTTTCTCGGTTGACTGTAATAACATCCACTAGTAGCAGAAACAACGATTTTTTTTTTTCTGGTCGCTTTTCTGATTACATATTTTGTTTTCAGCCATACTCGTACCAGATCACGTCAGTTAACAATGATGTGCGTATCTGAGGATTAATAAAGCTTTAGTTTCACTCTGTATATGAGAAAAAAGGCAGTGAAAATATCAACAGTAGGCTACCCCCATTAGTCTAATACCACAGCCTTCTCCCACTCGCCTCTGTCTACGTTTTTTCCTTTAATCATTCTTTTCCCCAAATGGAGAGTTGTGGCAGACTCCTGTATTCCATAAACTAGCATGTTATTCGTTCCATGTACAGATTATTATGTGAAAATCTTGCATGTCACTGGCCACGAGATTTTAGGTAAAGAGATTTTGAAGTGATGTAGGGGCTGGGAACTCTCCATCTTGACTGCTTTTGGGCTGGGAGTTTACTGTTAATAGTAGTCGTAGTAGTAGTGTTAGTAGTAGTAGTAGCAGTTTGAGAGATCAGCATTCCAGCCTTCATTGACGAATTGTATGGAATCTTCAGGCTAGAAATGTTAGAGTTACGACATGTGAGCAGTGTCTGACTTGATCGGTTCTTTTTAATTCAATAAACGACATTTTGAGCATTATCTCAGCTCTTGGTATCTCTGCACTTCAAAGCTTTCTCATTTTCCAACCAGATTTTCATATAGTAGTTTGTCTTAAGGGTACTACTGAGCCTCCATGACTAACACAGATAGTGGAGTACCAACATATCCAGTACTCCAATGCTAGGGAGGCCATGTGGGGTGCTTTTGGTCATGTCTGAGTTCAGGGGTTTTTCTTTGATTTGTCCTCAAATTCTGGTGGCATTATTTAACTCATTATATACTCAGAGCATTTTCACAGAATGTTTACTTAATTATGCTTGTTATTTACGGCTAATATTTAAGCCTGTTAATATTTCAAAAGGGTAATTACACAAGATACCAGTTATTTATTTGATGACATGCTCAGGTTAGGAGAGAAACTAAGACATAATTGTATTTCACGTTTATTTATATCGACATCTACACTTCGTGGCTTTGGAAAGATAATGTTAGGTCGTTTTGAAGACTGGTGAGTAGAGAGGGACTGGCGGGGATGTGTGGTGGTGTGGGGCGGGATATGGTGACACACTGCAGTAAAGAAATGCCACATAGCTCTCTGTTGGCTGCTCCTGTTACTGGCCGCTCGTCACCCCTGCGAAAGGATTAATATCTTAGTTAACCTTCACTGCCACAGATCTTTCGTAGGTTAAATAGAATCTTGAGATATTAAGATTTAGAAAGAAAAAAATGATTAGGATTCTTTTGGTTAAAAATCATAACACAACCAGGGTCTTCTGTGTCATATTCCACTGCATGTGACTTTGGAAACTTCGTGGCGACTTGGCTGTGTGTGTGGGGGGGGAGGGGCTGGGTGTGTGGACATGTGGCTGTGTGTGAATGCTAGACTGGTTACGTGCATGTGTGTGTGTGTGTGTGTGTGTGTGTGTGTGTGTGTGTGTGTGTGTGTGTGTGTGTGTGTGTGTGTGTGTGTGTGTTTCACCTAAGATGAATTTTACTGCAAGAGAAGCTCATTTAAATTGAGGGTAAATGCTTGTGGTTATAATTACACTCTTCCCCCTTGGTATATCTGTCCCATTGTCTGTCACTGTCGTATGGCAAGCTTTATGTTTTTATCTGAAAGTTTTTCTCCCAAGATAGGTAGAAAGCGCAACACGTCTTCTGGTAGATTCACAGACTCTTACCATCAGCTCTGTGTTGTAAGTTGGGTTAGTTTTTGCAGTATGGATAAGAACAGGAAAGTACAGATGCTTCCAATGACTCTTACTCGTCCTACAAAAAGATAGCTTACCTGCGACAGTTAAATGTTTGCAGGGAAGGAAGGTATGTTCTGGAGCTGAAAGGGTGAATATTCAAAGGCTGTGATGAGCATGCTATAGTTCTTTCACCTTAAGCTGACCCAGATTTTCTTCCCTTTACAGCTTCGTTCAGGCAGCTCAGTAACGGAAAAACTGCTATGGCTCTACATCCTTTTAAACAGCACCTCTTCGTGACTAGCATTCCTCTGTACTCTTAATCTCCACTTACAACACAGCAATCACGATAGAGAGAAGTTTCAGACCAGGTCAGTGAAATATACTAAGCTGTGTGGCTATCCGTTGACATTATCCCTCTGCTGTTTGACTTTCTGATGTGTCGGTAACAGCCAAGAAACGTAGATCAGCGTATAGTATAAATAATGTTAAGTTCCTTGCAGTTATAAAGAGAAAGAAATAATATCAAAAATACCTAGGATGTGCAGTTCTTCGATTATACTGCTATCACTGTGGCGACGTCAAAAGTGATCACAAAAAATATCAGTAACAATGGCATAACAAAAAAAGAGAACACTTGAATGGTGAGGAAATGTATGGGTGACATATTACACGGCACGGATGATTGGTTCTATAAATGTAATATTCTTTCCTTTCTGTTTCGTGATTCTGCACACCCCACTCAAGGTAATGGCAAACAGTGAATTAGAGTTGATTGTGGTGGTGGTGATTATGATGATGATGATGATGATTACGAAGTCCGTTTATATTTGTCTGCTTTATTGCCAAACTGGTCAACTCTGTCCTCTAAATGCATACTCTTTATCTCTCTTTATCTTTTGTCATAATAGCTTCCCAGAATAATGATAACTGACCACTTTTCCTTGGATACTTATTTCTAAGTTAATTTGAGCACTGATTACACAGATAAGAGCAATCTTTACAAATCAGTTTTTTTTTTTAATTACAGGATAACGGTTATGTAGAGCCATGCAGTGTAGTTCCTGCTTCTACTTTTCTTGCTCTGTTATTAGCTATATTTTTTCGTCTCTCTCTCTGTCTCTGTCTGTCTGTCTGTCTGTCTCTCTTACCTTCCTTACATCTCTCACTCTACTGCCTGTTCCGCCGACATTTATGTCATTGATAATTTACTCTTATAACTTCACTAACCTCTTCTAGGAATGGTAGCAAGCGAACGGGTTTGAAAGAAGTTCGGGATAAAGATGAAAGATCGTGTGGGTAGGATCTCATTCACGCCAGTCTTTTCCTACGACAACTGAAGTAAGGACCTGGATATGTAAATGGACCGTTGCATGTCGTTGTCTAGGAGGATGCTTTGGGGTCTTTTCCTTGCCTGTCATAGTACGGTTTTATTACCCAAACTGAAAATGCGAAGGAATAGGCTGTCCTGAGGGGAACAAATAGGTGAAAGATGAATGATTATAATTTTTGAAGCACCTGGAGAAGCTTGAACGTACCCTGCTGCTTCTCTGTATCGTATCTGACAGCATTTTATAATGTGGGATGCATGGTAATTGAATCCAGTAATCATTATCATGACGGTAAAAATTAGACACTTGCTTAAATCTCCTTCCACTCAATTTCAGTGACAGGACCAAAACTGCTTAGGTAATCTGGAACACCGGATAGTTAAGGCTGCCTTTTTTTAATTAATCTAACATAACCTTAGCAAACCACCTTAAACAAGCTAATTTCACTTACTGACTAATCTAACCTAGCTAGCCTAATCGAGGGGAGTGACTATCCGAAAACTACTATAACACCAATTACTAAATTTGACAGCCTGGTGGTTTAGTGGGTAATTATTGTGCTTCAATCGGATTGAGCCGGTGAAGGTTTATATCCAAGGGGTGGTTGGGGTTTATTGCTCACGTAATGACACTCAGGGATGAGTGAGGCTGGTCACCCTCATCTTAAATGTCAGCACCAACTGCCTAGCCCCGGGCTCCTATGCTCCTCATGGGGCAACGTAGGATTGGATGATGGATGGATGGATGGATGGATGGATGGATGGACAGCCTCTCTCTCTTCCCCTCCCATCACACACACACACACACACACACACACACACACACACAAAAAAAAAAGGTTAATCGAGATGGTAGTAGTAGTAGTAGCAGTAGTAGTAGTAGCAGTAGTAGTAGCAGTAGTAGTAGTAGTAATAGCAGTAGTAGCGGCAGCAGGCCAGATTCATCTGATTCGTTAACAGGATGAACTGCACGCTGAAGTTGTTATTCCCTGACAGTTCAACATCCTCTTTGCTAAGGATAGGGAGGGAACTGAGAGAAGTTTGTATAACCAGGTAGGAGAACCATCCTTCGTTATCAGTACCACCACATGAAGGCGTCCCTCCTCAATACCCAAGTCAGAGTTATATTCTAAGTGGCACTGTAAGCTTCGTGGCACCATTTACTAAGCGATTTGTTCTGCACCTTAAACCTGGGTATTCTTTTGTATGTCGCTGATGCAAAGTATGTCGCTATTAAAATGAAGTCAACAGAGCAGAAGCGACTGTCCAGGTGTAATATTGTCACCCTCATAAACAACCTGCCTCAGTCATTTTTTATACTTTTCGGGAAATCGAAAAAATCTTAATTTTCAATGACTTAGGCAGAAACTTGAGGCGCATTTTAGACCACTCACACCCTTGACCTGGCAAAGGCAGCTATACCAATAGGTGCGCCACGTGATGAAGAACTGATTTAGGCAAAAATCCAGAAATCGCCGAAAAATGACTTAGGCAGTTTCTTTATGAGGGTGACGATATGCAAAACAAATGGCTTAGGAAGAAATGCTACGAAGCCTTCTGTGCGACTAAGAGAGGACCTCAGTGAAAGTGTAAAAAAGAAAAAATAAAGACCCCGTGCCTGTGTGCCTGTGACGTGATGTGGAGTCCGTATGTCTGGTGGGCTACAGAGGGGGACGCCAAGTGACACCCTGGTATTATTAAATCGGTTGCTGGGTGAGTGGTGTGGGTCGGGAGGTGGGGTGATGCAGGACTGAGGTGGAGTAGGGTAATGTAAGGTGTGGGATGAAGAAGGGAGGATGACAGAGGGGAGACGAGAGATGAGGGAGACGGAGGGAGTGGAGTTGCGGGTGGGTATGGGTGATGTAGGTGGTGGGGTGAATGCGTGTAGATGATAAAGAGGGTAGTGAGGAGAGGGGGTGGGGAGATGTAGGGGGTAAGGTTAAGGGTGTGTCTGGGTGATGGAGGGGGTAGAGACTAAGGGAGAAGAAAGGAGTTGGGTGAGAGGGAAATGTGGGTGATGTTGGGGGCGAGGTGATGGAGTGAGGGTGATGGAGGGGATTGGGAGGAGGGGTGGAGGTGAAAGAGGAGACTAAATGAAGGAGGTGACGTAGAGATAAATAGGCGTGAAAGAAAAGATGAGCAGTAGGGGGAGCAGAAGGACAATGTGATGGATAGGGCGGGGAGAAGGGATGAGGGTGACAGTGTGGACAGAGAGATAAGGGTTAGAGGATGAATGAGGATATTGGGTGAGGCAGGAGACAGAGCGAAAAGTGAGAGCCAGGGAGAGGATGAGAACGGATGGAGTGAGGCAAGAAACGGGAAAGATGGTATGAGGGACGAAATAGAGAAATGGGGTGAGGGTGACGGAGAAGATGAAGGTGATGGATGAGATGAAGCAGATGACAGAAAGATCGAGTGAGGGAAGGAATGGGAAAAGGGTGGGGTGAAGGGGTGAGGGTGAAGGAGAGGGTCGAGAGTAGATGTGAGGGTGAGGGAGGAGATGGAGTGAAAGATGAAGCTGAGTGAAAAGATTTGAAGCACTGAGATGAAGATGAAGCCTGAAAGATTGTGTGAGAGATGGGGTGGTGAGAAAGTGTGGATGTAAGGGTGACGAAAGCGAGCGAAATATTGAATGGGAAGGAAGGTGGAGTGGTAAAATAAAGGGGAGGGGGCGCTATGAGAAACTGAGAGCAAAGAGTGAAAAGGGAATGAGGGGAAAGGATGGAGAGATTAAGTAGGAATGAGAAAAAAGAGTGGAAGGGGAGGCGAGGGTGAGATGAAGTGTAGGATTAGGTAAAGATGTGTGTACGAGGAAATTGTAGACATGAGAGATGGGAATTTAGGTCCGTATATAAGTGGCTTTTGATATTTCGTGACACCTCTTCTTTAGACATTCATTTTGCGCATTAAACCTCGATATCTCCTTGTATGTTATTGATTCCAGGTATGTCGACACTGAAAGTACATAAGCAGTATAGAAGAGATTGCTAAAGTGTGACATGCAAAATAAATCGCTAAATAATATGTGTTAAGAAGCAGTCTATGTTACTTAGAATACTGGTCTACGAAAAGAGACTTGGTTTATAGGAAAGGGGATAGAATGGAGGCAAATTGCAGTACTAAAGGAAAGAAACGACGAAGAAGAAGGGTAAGGAGGAGAGAGAGGGAAGTGTATGAAAAATGAAGAAAGCCGAGAACGAGAAAAACAAAATAAGAGAGGTAAGTGAAAGTCAAGAGAAGAGTAGGAGATGCGAAGAGTCACCAGAAAGCGAAAAGAAAAACAGAAGGGGCAAGTGATATTTAAGGGACTGATATGAAACACAAGGACTAAACAGGGAAGGAGAAAAAAGACAAAAGTATATGGTGAGTTGATGAGGCTAACGACAGAGAAGAAACTGAAGGATTACATTATGTGAAAGTGAATTAAATGAGAACCTGAATTAAAAGGAAATGAGGAAAAAATAAGAATACGGTTGTGATGCCAGAAAAGGGAGGTTGCAGTTGATTTCACAAGTCCGTGGTACAGCGGGTGGTACATGATGGGGGGATATAAGAAGAACAGTTGTAAGTTTCTGTATGGTATAGTACATGTAGCAGAATGGCAGGATATAACTTCTTAAAATGGTTAGACTATGGTGTTAGCTAAGCAGTCTCTCTGTGTCCACAAAGGGTGATAGTCCAAACATCAAGAATTTCTGAATCTGATTATACTCGTACATGAGACAAAGCGCACAAACACACGCACGCACACACACACACACACACACACACACACACACACACACTCGCTGGTGCAGTGGTAACGTTCTCGCTTGCCAACTGGTGGACGGGAGTTCGCGCCTCGTTCAGGTTGCGAAAAAGTTTCACTGACGAAGTGGGTAGTTACTGTCCCCCTTGAGCAAGGGGACGGGTGTGTGCGTGTGTGAAGGTCACAGCCTTGCCCTTAGATCGGACTATATGAGCTCTCAGCTCCCTTCCGGGAGGGTAAAAGCTGACGATCACGACCATCAAGTGATCCTGACCGACCCGGTGAATTACACACACACACACACACACACACACACACACACACACACACACGGCAACAGAAAGAGAAGTACATGAGCCATCCTTTGGGGTCTTTATCAAGCTGCAAATTACAGTGACCACCTGATCGTCGCGTCTGGAGTCGAGTGCAGCTGAGTTTGGCTCTTCGTGTCTGGGTGACCTTCTTGATAAGTTCATTCTTTATGCAACCAGATGATTTAATTTCATCCAAGTGACATTTTAGATACTTTGTTCTTGCTTCTGCTATACAAATTTTACTTTAACTTGGCATAAAATTGTCTTCTTTGCACCTAGAACGCTTAGTTATAACAATATGTTAACACTGGAATATGGTGCTAGTCAGGAAGAAGTGCCATGGAAAGAATGTAGACCCATAACATTGTCTTTTTCTGCCAATGAGCTACGTGAAAAAGCTGAGAAAGGATGAAAATCTGGCTCAAGTTAAGATGAAAGGACTATAGACGATTTAATTCAACTTGAGAAAGGCCACTCGCATTGAAGGGGTTTATCAATGCTTATTCTAACCCTTCCAGTTCGGAAAATCTGTCCTTGGCTGAAGAAAATCGTTAGGAAAGGGCAAGCATGAAATGAGAGACACCCCTGGCCTCAAAGGCTTGCTCTACCATATTTTTTTCCTGATGCGATACATTTTAGGACTTCTAACTATAATAATTTTGTTTTCACCTGACGGGACCGGACTGGACGGGACCACTCTCACGACATGAATACTAAGTCGTAGTTCTGTAAGTTCGATGCAACTTAGCTATGGGGTAGGAATGAGTCTCCTTGGTTGCTGGTCAGATCGACCTTCCAATCTGACTAAAACTCTTGGCTATCAGCTGGGCTGAGAGGGGGATGGGTGATCATTGTCAGGTTAGAGAGAGAGAGAGAGAGAGAGAGAGATGAGACGCTATAATGGCTCCATGACATGCACTCTGGATTACCTTAACCCTTCAGAGACGTATTTTGTATTTTATCACTGCTAACCTAAGATGATTTTATGCAACTTAGCAGAGACTTTTTGATCTGATAAAGTATGAAATAGCCTATTCAATAGGAGTAGCCTTTCCTAAGCTGCATCAAACCGTGCATATGGATCCAAAAAAAAGAATGTCACCTGATTCAACTTTTCTTGGTATAAGAGAAATCCAGAGGAGCAATGCGAAATATAATTACTAAATAAATAAACACGTAAATAAAACTAATATCAATAAACACTTTGTCACTCTGGCTCAGAATTAATTACCGGTATTTTATATTTCATTCCAGCCAACACCATACGACTGGATGCAGTTCAGGTAACATACAACAGCTATGGGACTGAAACCACTGACGATGATATATTTAACCACTTGATTACAATGACATTTTTTTGCATCAGTCTAGTCACCACCAGATCATTTCTTTTAATTTTAGAAAGAACTCCTTTCAGTGAGGATATTAATGAAGGCTGTATCTAACCTCTGCTAATTTAAAAGTAAAAAATCTCTATCAGTCAAGAGGTTAATGAAAGCTGCATTTATCCTCTCTAGTTTGGAAATGACCTCTGTTGGTGAAAAGGTTAATGAAGGCTGCACGTAACATCTCTTAACTTAAAAAAAAAAATCAAGACAAGAGGTTAATGAAGGCTGTGTTTATCCTCTCTAGTATGAAAAGATCTATATCAGTGAAGAAGTTAATGAAAGCTGTATCTAATTCTATCAGTCAAGAGGTTAATGAGGGCTACGTTTATCCTCTCCAGTTTGAAAAGTCCCTAGTTGGCAAATTAAATTGTAATAGCAACATCAACAACAACTACACTATCTGCATTTAGAGTAACAAAGACAATCACAACAACAATAACAATACCAAAGACAGAACTAACAAAAGCAGCCTATGTTCGTATGTACCTTGTGTGTGCCAAGCTGCAAAACTGTGCACCAAATAACAAAAGACTCTCTCTGTTCCAACCCATACTAGCGTCAAGATTATCTCAGGCAGACAACAATCCTCCTAGAGTACCGTGGAGTGACATTCTCAAGCTTACTGCAGCTCATTCTTCTCTCTCTTCAACGATTAGAGCTTAGCCGAATGCGACAAGAGTTTTAAGCTGGTGGGGAGGCTTTGTGAGCTATCTGCACTTTATTGCACATTAATATCTTTACTTTTAGAGCTTTTGTAATGACCTGGCAGTTTTAAACAGTTTGAGAGAGAGAGAGAGAGAGAGAGAGAGAGAGAGAGAGAGAGAGAGAGAGAGAGAAAATAATGACTACCTATTAGGACACCTTGCTTAGTACCAACCTCTACCCGAGATGATGATGACGAGAGAGGCCTTGTCATCCCATATGCTTTGTTTGTCTCTCGTGGTGTAGCTAGGTCTCGATGAATGAAGAGGAAGTGGGGGGTCAAGGCGGAACCAAGCCTTACTTTTTTTCTTGGGGGGGGGGGCGCCAAGGTGGGGCAAGTCGTAATTAGGGGAAAGGGTAAGATGGTGCCAAGTCTTACTCTTAGGGGGGACAGTGTTACACACTGTCCACATATTAAAGAATCCCAAATCTCACATGTGGGGGACCAGTGAGAGGCGAAGGACATGACTGGATGCACTGACACTGAAGGGGTCCAGTGTAGCCTATCTTAACCGAGGGTACACCATAGTCTTTTCACCTTAACTTGGCCTAGAGTTTAGTCCTAGTGTAGTTTATTTCATACAGCTCCGTAGCAGAAAAAAGATATTGCTGCAGCTCTGCATACTTTCCACAGCACGTCTATATGACTAGATGGGAAAGATAACAATTTTAGGCCAAGTTCGAGTGAAAAGGATATAACACACTCACTGTTGGTATATTCTCCTTTGTGGCTCCGAAGTGGCGTCATATACACTCATACACTCACATGATATAATCTCATATATATATTCGTACACTAAAATGCACCCTCATGTACACCCAAACTCTCATATACAGACAATAAATTTACAATCAGATACACTCACATACATTGATACACCCTCACAAGCACTCCAGCACCCTAATATATACACATATACACCCTCAAACACACTCCAGCACTCACATAGAAACCCTTACACAAACTCCAGCACCCTAATATTCTCATACACACTTATACACACTCACACACACACATTCACTCTCATATACACCTTCATACACACATATTCACCCTCAAACACACTCCAGCACTCTCATACACCTTCATACACACTCATACAGCATGCCGAACACAAGTAGTCGGGATGTGGAATTTACATAGCAAACAACAGGGTACTGGCATGTCATTGGGCCTCATTTCAGTTGACATACATAAGGCCAGACACTAAATGCAGGGAAAAAGCACACACATACACACACGCATGTACATACGCAAACACACACAAACGCAGATACACACATACATACATACACAGTGTTAAACACACAGTCACCCGTACCACACAAGCACCATAAACTCACACACACACACACACACACACACACACACACACACACACACACACACACACACACACACACACACACACACACACACACACACACACACACACAAGGACTATATATATTGTTAACATACAGGACATCTTCTAAACACACACACACACACACACACACACACAGAAGGTAATGGATGTGCCATGGAGTACAATATTAAATTGCAACTATAACTTAGGGGATTACTATTTACTCAACCTAGCAAAAGTCTCTAACCCCTTTCAGCTCGGTTGATGACCAGGTGTAGTCAGATTAGAGAAGCGATGTGGATAGTAACCAAAGAGACTCTTTCCCACCTCGTGTCAAAGGCTCACCGACTATCATGCAATCACGATATAGTATTCAAAGTGTGGAAGTGGACCAGTTCCGTCAGATACAAACACATCTACTATAACAATACATGCATACAATGTACTTAGAATATACTAATGTAGCACAAAGGTAAGAAATTCTCTCTCTCTCTCTCTCTCTCTCTCTCATTCTCTCTGTGCAGAGCTGTGGCTGTGTGTCTGGAGGTATGCTGGGATGCTGGTGTGGTACTGTGTTAGGTTGTCTTTGTATCTGTGTCTGAGTTTGTCCTTGTGTGTGTGTGTGTGTGTGTAACATTCATATACAGACAAAATCAAAGGCGTATGTGTAAGAGCAAGAAATAATCAACTAAGTGCGTAGGGTTGACGCTGTGGAGTGAAGTGACAGTGGCGTGGTTGGGGCCGATTCCGTGTCGGTTCGTACACGTCTTATTGCCGTATTCTCATCAGCATGGAAGGCTTCCCAGCACCTTTTCCTTTCTGATTTATTTTACCTATTACACCTTCTCTTGTATGTAATTTATATTATAACGACACAGATGGCATATATAGCATTAAAAAAAATGCATTAACGGAGCAGAGATAGGCATTGAGAGGATGACGTGTTGGTAAGCCTTACGGCCCCTTACCACATCAATCCTCAACATCGTGAACCCTTTCATTATGGCGGCATCATTTTATACTGTTCTTGTTATCCTCACACGATTTTATTTAGGAGGAAGATGGTAATGAAGCCTAACATTTGTACACTGATTTTCCCATGTTTCGACTCACCGCCGTCATCATCAGGAGTTTGAAATAACGGAGGTGAAAATTACTGCTTTGTTTAGAATTAATGCTGTAGCAGGGAATGCAATTGTTCTATTACCTTGTGTTTTATCATGTCATTTGAACTCTAATCGAAGTAATACTTTTAATTTCTGTTGTTTCAAGATTCTGTGATGACTTGATAGTAAGTCGAAACGTTTTGAAGAATAAATATGATTTTCTAAGCCCTGATTATCCCCTACCTCCTAAAATTACGACTCCTGAAAAACAAGACAGTACCATATTTTATTCAATTTCGAAAGAGTTCTTGTAGTGAAAGGGTCAATGAAGGCTATATCGAACCCCTCCAGTGCCAAACGTCTCCCTCAAGTTGCATAAAATCGTATGAAGCTAGCAGAACCACAGTAAAGAGTGCGTCACGGTATTTAATGGGCTAAGAATGAAACCAACCAAACATCATGGGTTTCACAGTGGTTATTTGGCAGTTGTTCCAACAATGTTCATGCACATAGGTTTGCGCGCCCACCAACCACGTGGCCATAGGTGAATAGGCAGGACAAAACAGAGGAATGAGGGTGCGTGGTCAGCAGCTCAATTTTGGGACTAAGCTGAATTTCGCTGAGCCGAGCACAGTCATTTTCCATAGGCTGGAATTAGGTACGAAATGTTTTATTCTCGGCCAAAAAAGTCGTGGCAGCTTAAGCATGGCTAGGCGTCCTGGGGTTGTCTTGAACACAGAAAAATCGCCCAATATTAACCGAACTATAATTCAAAGTAGAAAATTCGCAACTACAGGATACATAAAAAGGGGGCGAACGTGGAAGCGGATCTTAGACAGGGAAAAAAGCATGGAGAATCCAGGGGAAAATAACAGAACCCCCAGGAAATACCAATAAAGAACAACGAAGATTAGAGGAATGCAAGAGCAGAGGAGAAGCGAGACAAAAAAAAAAAAAAAGTGAAAATACAGAACTCAAAGAATAATAAAGATAAATATGAAACTGCAAGGATGAGAAGAATGCAAGAGTGGAGAGGAGTAAAAAGCCACAGTCAGGAAAAAGACTGCTAGGGAAGACATGAAGAGAAAGGAAGAGGAGAGGAGAGGAGAGGAGAGGAGAGGAGAGGAAAGAAAAAAGGTCCGGTCAGAAGAAGAGATTGCTAAGGAGTTAATTACAAGGCAAAGGATGATAAAAGGAGAGGGTGAGGAGGAAGAGGGATGGGACCGGTGGGCAGGAGGGAGGCAGATAACGAGAGGCAACCATGGCCAACAGGAACTGCAGGGAGGAGGAGGAGGAGGAGGAGGAGGAGGAGGAGGAGGAGGAAGAGGAGCAGGAGGAGGAGGAGGAGGAATATTCGAGAGTAGGCAAGCATGAAGTGATTAGTGGCACAGGGACGCCATTTTGATTTTTTTATTCTTGCCGCCGCCAGACGATTTCTTTCAGCCTTGGGGGGACGTCCGGGATTACAGGGATTACCGAAAGGAACTGGGATGGTGGAAACTTACAAGTGTAGGGCAGGCATACATGGAACCGTCATCAGACTAGGAATCTTATGAAGCGTTCCTAGTATTCCCTTTTTCATATCATATTCCTACCACTTCCATAAAATTTTATTGGGGCGAGTGAGTCACTGGAGCCTGAGTGTTAATGGATGAAACTTGTGAGGATGAACTATGTGTGTACGACTGGCATGCATGGAGTGCTTACCGGCCGAGGAACTGATGTCGACTCTAGTATTACGGTAACCATTTTCTGCCAAGGACTTTCTTACTCTGCTCGTGCTGCCCACAGATTTTACTCTGCCTGCGGGAGTTTATTCGAACTGGAGGGGCTACAGACAACCTTCTTTAACGCCTCACTACTAGGATGCTCTCCTAAGCTAAATAAAATCGTCTGGTAATTGCAAGAACCAAATATAAAAAACGTCCTCAGGCTGACAGGGGAGAAGAGAGAGAGAGAGAGAGAGAGAGAGAGAGAGAGAGATCGCCAAGATAAATGAAAGACCCCTCAGTTTCTGAGAGTCACATGTGAAACCAGAGATGACACGGTTACAACGAGGGTTTCGTTTCTCTGCCTTGCACTGCTCTTGTAGCGCGGCATGCAGGCTAACCACAGCTACAGTACGTTTATTCTAACCTGACAAAGATCCCCAAGCCCTTTAAGTTTAGCTGATGTCCAAGTGTAATCGCACTGGAGGGTCGATTTCATTAGTAAGCAAAGGGATCCATTCCTACCTCGCAACTATTGGCTCATCGAATATCATGCAAATACGACTCAAGCTGTTAGTGTGGCTCGGTTTCATCAACTGAAAACAAACAGACTATAATGCTCACAATTGTTGCAGGGATGACTGGCAGAAATTGTGGGCTTGCACACAGCTTGGCCCTATCAGCTTAAGTATGCGACCGGTAATCTGAAAAAAAAAAAAAAAGTAGAAAGAAATAAGAGGAGAGGTGGTAGAGGGAGAACTGATGCAGACATCTGGGGAGGGAAGCGAAGAAGAAAAGGAGAAATACTCCTGAGATGAAAAGGGATGAGAAAGATGAGGAGGATGAAAGAGATGATGAGGGGGAATGGAAGGAAAGAGAGAGACGAGAAGACTATGACAAATACAGAGCAAAAGATGGAAAGGGAGGACAGAGAAAGAAAGAGGATCATAACAGACGGAGAAAGATGTGGAAAGGGAGGAGGAAGAGAGGATAGAAGAAGAGATGGAGTATGGGTGCAAGGCAAACTGAGAAGATGGAAAGTCGGAGCAGGAGTGAAAAGGGAGAAGGGAAGGAGGCGACGGATTAAATGGAGTAAAAGGTGGAAAGAGATGAAAAAGAGAAGGAATGTCGGGTAAAGTAAGATACAGGAAGGAAAGAAAAAGAAGAATACATAAGGAGAAATAAGTGGAGGAGGAAGAACACGACGGCTGGAGCAGGAGGTGGAAAGGAAGGATGGAAAGAGAGGATGGTATAAACTGAGCAAAAGGTGGAAATAAAGATGAAAGAAGAGAAGGAAAAAGATGGAATGGGGTGGAAAGGCGGGGAGGGGGGAGGAGAGGAGGGGAATTAAACAGATGCAGCAAAAGGTGGAAATGGAGAATACGAAGAGATAAACAGGAGAAACTGGTGAGTATAGTTTAGGATCGCGCAGATGAAAATGCAAGTGAAATTAAAGAAAAACATAAATCGAGAGGAAACAAGGACGTGTCAGATATCTTCAATGTTATTCCTGCTGCTGCCAGACGATATAAATCAACCAACGACAAAGGGGAGGGATTAATGAAGGTTATATTTAACTCCTCTATATCGAAAAGTCTCTCCATATGAGTAAAAATCATCTGGTGATAGAAATTACAGAATAGCCATTACGTCAGCAGAGTGAAAGGGTTAAGAACATGTCCCAAATCTGTTAAGAACACGTACTAAACCCTATCAGCTGTCATCGTTTAGTTTCTGTGGGCCGCATACTAGGTGACCAACTCAACCTGTTCTTTATATCTTTTTAATATCGACAAAGTTTGATCCAGTAACATACAAGAGGTTACTGAGGTGTAATGTGCAGAATAAATCGCTAAGGAAGAGGTGTTATGAAATCTCCAAAGCCACTCAGAATACGACCCTTCCTGAGAATGGTGGAATTTCGCCCATATTCTCTTGAGGTCAAAAAAATTCCTTGCAATCTCCTCTTTTGCGATTTAATTTTTTCTTTTATGTTATCCGGCGTCTTTTCTATATCGACATCGTTTGCAAAGACAGTATAAAAACAAGAGAGATTTAACGTGCCATATTACTGTATATACGGCTCCCTGATACCCACAATAACCCAGTGCAGTTTTCATCTATCTCCCAAATCATCATAATTTTCTCCTCCTTACCTTCCTCACCACCATCATCACAAACGGCCTTCCCAGGGCCAGTGCTTCCCACCTGCATCATCATTCACACCACAACCATCCACCACCACTACCATCATTACCACCACCACCACCATTATCATCACCACCCTAATAACAATCCGCGTACTCAACCCATCACCATTCACACCACGACTTCTGCAACTACTACCACCAGCACCACCACCACCATCATTACCACCACCACCATCATCATCAACGCCCTAACAACCCTACGCCTTCCCAGTGCCAATGGTTTCTGTAGACATCGCCATTCCCTCCACGCCCCCAGCTCAGCGGCGGTTTGCATTTTACAGTACACGCCCATTAGTTGTTTGCAAGTGTGAAGGGGGTGCGGGTACAGCATACATATGTACTCCATGTCACTTTTACTTAATTAACAACGATAGATAGTACAGTATATTCAAAGAGATGTTACTTCCTCTGAGTCATCATTTACAAGTTCCCTTCAGATAGCTTATACCTTCAAGTAAACGTTCATCGTCCAAGATATACTGATGCAATATATGAATCACTCAGATCAATTGAAAAATGTGCAGTTTGAGTTAATAAATGTGAGTGAGTTTGATGTGGGCACAAAGTCTGAATTCAAAAGACGACACTACTGAGAGGGTGAGGTGCTACAATACAAACGGGGGAAGTGGTGGCGTAGTAGACCCACAAGTGGGCTGGGGACAGTGGAATGGAAAATCCCACCTTGGCTGTTGCAGGAAACAGTTTCAGGAATTGAATTTCTATAACAAGCGCTTTACTGATACTCTGTAAGGCTTCTCCGATGTCATAAAAACATCTCCACTGTTACCATCACACCAGATATGAATGCTATGCCCGTACCACACACTCTCACACTGAAGATGCTGAGTATCAGTGGTCAAGTGATGGCCCGGGCACAGACTCCTGGATGATGTATGTGGAAAGTGGACCCTGGATCCTGAATTAAAGGTCCATGTTGGATGTTACGGCATATTAGATAGAGACAATCATAAAAGTTTAATAAATGCACCTCATGACCAGAGACCATAATTATGCACTCCTAGTTTATTATGAAACCACGCACACACACACACACACACACACACACACACACACACACACACACAGACACACACACAATTAGACTGGGTTAGGTGACGTTTTAACCTTCATATTAAGCAAAGCACTGAGCTATCTATTAACGCTTGCCATAAAAGACTGTACTTGAGTCTGTTATCTCGCAGCCACATACGAAAAGACATAAAACAAGGCATATCCAACGACTTTCAGTACAGCAACGTCTCTTCAACCTTATTCTTACTTCAGACGATTTTATTCAACTTGGGCAACGTATCTGCTAATGAAACTTGGGCAGGATATATGGTACACAAGGCTGTATCTACTGCCATCTTTCTAGTTCTAGTATTTTCCACGAAGCTCTTATACAATCGTCCAGAGAGAATTAAATAAACAAAAAACATATGCTATACTGAGGAAGAGGCAATCGTAACTATAAAGGACGCTATTCTTAAGCAGTCCACCCTCAGTCACACGAGAAGTGAAACATACAAACACAAAGTTTCAGTCACACAAGGCACACACAAAATATATAAAATAGACGAAACACGAAGCGAGCACACACACACACAAATACACACACACACACACACACACACACACACACACACACAAATACACACACACACACACACACACACACACACACACACACACACACACACACACAAAACCACGCCCACCTCCTGTGATGTTTGACTTTGGAAGGACGGACCAACAAAAGACCGCAATGCATAAACCAATTTATATAGGCCTAGTCTCAACTAACCTATCCATATTTGCTCGAACTGAATCCTGCCTAACCTCGAATGACCTAATCCAACCTAAATTAACCCAACCTAATCTAACTTAACCTCACCTAAAGTAGTCTAATTGTATTTAACCTCACACTCTCACGTAACCTCCTCATACCTAACCTAACCAATTCCAACCAAAAATTACCTAATCAGACCAAACCCTGCCCAAAGTGACCTAACCTAACTTTCGGTCGCCCATAAAATCGCTATATAAGAAATTATGCTCTCTGAAAGTCTACGGGTGTAACAGTTCAAGTTTCGCCTGTTCTATGTACATAAGTTCGTGTGTTTGTGTGTGTGTTATTTAGGAGTGTCTGAGATGTGTACTACAGGGAAAAATTTACACTTTCTCTCTCTCTCTCTCTCTCTCTCTCTCTCTCTCTCTCTCTCTCTCGCGTGTTAAAAAATTGGGTACACAATCGGCACGATGCGTCCTTCTAATGTAGTACAGACAAAGAGAGAGAGAGAGAGAGAGAGAGAGAGAGAATCCTCCCTTAGATAATTAGGTCCAACTGTTAGTGTTGTGTTGAATGGAAGAGGCAGTACATAACAGCCCTCCCTCCCGCCCTCCTTCCTGCCTCCTGTTTATAAGCCTCTGTTGTTTTTTCTATTGTTTTGGCCCACTGTTACGGTCAAAACAAAAGACAATGACCAGAAATGACTCCCGTAGTGTCCAACGCTCTGTCAGATAGAGGAGACAATCAAGACAATCAACACAGCCTGGTCTCATGCCCTCCTTGTTGTCTTTTGTTTTTAAGGCCCTATTGTTTTTCGTATATTGTTTTTCTGGCCCAGTGGTGCTTTTTCCTGTACATTGCTTTGGTCTGTGTTTTGTAATGTGGCCTAAAACTTGAGTCCCTTACACTTGGTACTCTGTCTGAGGTTTAAGTGATTGGATGTGTTTTGTTCCTGTTTCTGTCTGCATCCTCGTACTCTCTCTCTCTCTCTCTCTCTCTCTCTCTCTCTCTCTCTCTCTCTCTCTCTCTCTTTTCCCATAGAGCCAAGTATAGCCGAGAAACACCCAAAGCTTTTCCGCTAGACAAGAACAGAGCATCATTATTTTTTCTCTGCTCAGCTGTTGTGCCGGTCATGGCATGTCGTGGCTTTCTTAAGGGTTATATCAAGACCTGCCACTTCAAGCAGACCCTCTTAACTAAATCAAATCGTCTGGAAATAGCTAGAATAATAAAATGTCAGGGAATAAGAGGGTTAATACTCAGACAATATTTTCAGCTCTGGAAAGAAGTAAACACATGACACCATAGCCTAAGTATGGGTCACTGAGCATAAAAGGGCACTGGGGTTGAGGTGTGTGTGTGTGTGTGTGTGTGTGTGTGTGTGTGTGTGTGTGAAAGTGTAGTTGTGTAACAGTACTATACAGCCAGACACAAAAACTTCACCCAATATTTCATCTCATCTCTTCTACTTTCTACTTCCCTCTGTTGCCTAATATTCCTAAGCTGGGAGAGGCTTCGTATGCTTCTCCCCCCAATCATTCCCTCTGATACAATACAGGAAAGTGACGGATTTCCCCCCCACACACACCCTCTCTCTCTCTCTCTCTCTCTAAGTGTTAAGTGGGAGCAGCAGAATACCAGGCAGAACTTTTATGTCTCTTAAGTGTACCTCGTTTCATTGTTGTTGTTGTTGTGATATTTGCCTCACAACATGGTGAGGACACGGGCAAACATAGAGCCCGTCAGAGAAGTGGCATAAAGTAGCTCTCAAACGAGAGCATAGCGGTGACAAAAACTGCAAGACGAAGCAGCAAGGCAGGACAAGATCAGGCGTGGCTCAGCAGTTACGAGAGCAGTCTGGTGGCGATATAGTTGACGAGGGCAGCACGTGGTGGATCAAACCCGATGCCCTAACGGATGGAGGCTTCCTCAGATGGAGAGAGGGAGTTGGAGATGTATGCCTCACGGATCTTCTGATACAGAGTCTGGTAGACGAGAGGCAGTGTATCTTCGTCGTTGATCGGATCCGTGAGGCAGAAGAGTAGCTCTTCCAGGTCCGCATCCGTGCGGGCATCGAGATCACGAGTCCCTGAGAGTGGTGGAAGGAGGGCCTCGATCCGGCGAGCAACGGAGGAGGGGTCGCTCTTGGTCTTTCCCCCTTTCTTCTTTTGTTTCTTCCTCTTCTCCTTAGGTGCAGGGGGAGAAGAAGAGAGAGCGATGGCGGCAGGCGGTGGTGAAGGTGGAAGAGGCTCCTCTACTTCGTCAGGAGCAGATGGAGAGGGCACGGAGGAGGGCTCCGCTGCGTCCAGATGTACTAGAGGGAAGGGGGACGAGACACGCTCCTCCTCAGCTCCTGACGAAGGGAGGTGGACCTCCACGACAGTCTCCCCATGCTCAATATCCATGGCCTGTGACGGTTCCGGGTCGGTGATCGAAGGTTCAATGGTGGTGGCGCCACCACAGCCGTTTTCGCGGTGTCGTGCGAGGTGGTGGTGGCTGCTGTCGCCGGGCCTGACGCTCCTGACGAGGGGGGAGACGAGGATCGTGGGTGAAGCTTCGGGGAATAGCAAGGCGTGGAAGGCCGTTCTCCTCAAAGATCTGAGGAAGGAGAACAGCCAGAACCGCCTTGCTACCCCCACTAAAAGCCTCAGCCGTCGCAATACACATCGCAACGAGTGTGTTTGTGTTGCCAGCACTTCCAGGACCTTTTGGCTGGCGTCTCTGGGCAGGGTGACGCCGCCGTGCACGGGCAGAGCCCTGCACAGCAACACCACCCGGCCCAGTGACGTCCTTAGCCTCGGGACCCTTGGAAGCCTGTACAACACGAAACTCCACCGTCTCTCCCTCGGCAAGTGAGCGCTGGAAATGCCGTGGATTTGGTGCAACGATCCCAGAAGCGTGCACGAAAACATCAGCGCCAGTGTCCCGGCGTTTGATGAAACCGTAACACGATCTCACGTTGAACCAATTCACGGTTCCCTGGATGGAAGTGGCTCCTGGCGGCACGGATCTGCTGTTTGGTGCCCCCCTCAACGGGTCGCAGGCACGAGCAGAGTCGCTGGAAGTCTCGGCATAGTGACGACTGGCCAGGCCAAGCTATGCAAGAGGAGTGCTCGTTTCATTCACTGTCCTAGAATTCGAGGATTGAGGGTGTGCTGTGTGGCTAATGTGGTACACAACCCTTTCACTACGAGTACTGTAATCTTATTCGTGCAGTCTCCAGACGATTTTATCCAGCTTAAAGGGGATTTGTCGAACTGTAGGGGTTATATCTAGCCTTCATTAACCCCTTCGCCACTAAGGGTTTTTTCCAAGTTTAAAATCGTCTTGAGAGAGAGAGAGACAGACAGACAGACAGAGACAGACAGAGAGACAGAAATAGACAAACAGAATTAAAATAAAACTGTGTCATCGGACTGAAGGAGATAACCAGTTTCTATGACCAACGCCAGACGATTTTATTCAGCCGAGGGACAATCTTTTTTTTATTTTTTTAAGCATGGAAGAAGGAACTGCGGCTAAACGGTGGAAACTATCTCTTATAAACTTTTTTTTTCCTTTTCCGTGATAACAAATTTAACCCTGTCAATTCGGCGGGGTATTTTTTTATGCATTCGTGCTGGAGAGCAGATTTGACTAGTAACCAAGGAGACTCATTTCTATCTCTTAACTGAGGCCCACTGAATTTCACGCAACCACGACTTAGCATTCTCTTTGTGGGAGTGGTCTGGTTCCGTCAGATGAAAACAAACAGACTATAATAACAAGAATAAACTTTAAAAAAAGAATGGACATCACCGGGATTCAAGGCATTAACCCGGGAAGATTTCACTCAGTAGCGGGAAATTCGCACGTGTAGTAACAACGTGACTGAATCTGGCACCTCCCCGGACTCCCAGATACGATAGGATCACGTCTTTTCCGTTTTATTCTCGTTGGGCAGAAGAGAGCGAGGTGGAGGGGTGCTGTCAGGTGAAACCGTCTGACCTACGCTGAGTACGTGGTTAGAAAGTCTCCATTAACCCCTTCTATATGCAAGCGTTTTTCAGTGTCGGTATATCGACCAGAAAGTCTCTATTAATCCCATCTATATGCAAACGTTATTCGGTATCTGTAAATTTGTTAGAAGGCCCCCATTAATCCTTTCTATATACAAACGTTTCTCGGCATCGGTATCTTCTTATCACCCACACGTTTTCATTCAGCTTAGACCAGGCCTCTTCTAATTTGTCTTCGAGTATTATAGTAAGATACCTGAATCTAGGAAAGGGTGGCTACAAATCTATCGTCTCCAGGTCATTCTATCCTTTGCCATCCCGCTTCCTTCTCTCCAGTCTACACCCTCCTCACTCATCTACCTCTCCACCCGACCCCTCCATCTCATCCTCGGTTTCTCCCACACCCCCTCCACCTTCACCCCACTCACATACTCTCCTTGTCAGTCTCGCATTCTCCATTCTCTCTAAAAACACCAGCACATCCACAGCGCCACCACAACGTTCCATATCTTCTTTTTTGTGCCACTCTGTCTGCAGTAGTGAAGGAAATAATGCTCAGACTGATGGGATTAAGGCCTGTATTCTCGTCGGTTAAGGTGGCTCCCTGACACCTTATCCATAGCGAATTATTTTCCATAGTGTGCCTTACTACTCTCCTGTATATTGCGTATATCTTTTAAACACCATCATGGAAGGCAAAAATAACATGCAAGGAATTATTAATAAGATGCAAGCAAAAATAAACCGGTAAGGAAAAGGTGTTAGGGAGCTTACTTACCTGACGAGAATACTGTACGCGACTAAAAAGATTAGTCCGAATCCCAACTGATGCCAAACTCGAGGATGGACACATGAACCCCCTGACTGCGATATGTTCCCTCCGCTAAGTATAAGGGTACGATGTTTGCCTCAGTGGAATACCTAGGTGAGTCCATGGCAGCGAGAAAAAGATACACACACACACACACACACACACACACACACACACACACTTAGGTCTGCTTGATCAACTCTCTGACCCTGGGGATGCCTTCTTCATTCCTTAATATTTTCTTCCAGTTTTATTCAACACAGGACAGACTTATAGAACAGGAAGAGATGACCCCTCCAGTACGACAGACCTTTCCTATGCTGAATAAAATCGTCTGGTAACAACAAGAATAAACAGGACGTCACCTGGATGCTGCAGCCAGGATTCAGTATTAAAATTGAAAGCGCAAATGTAAAGACAAGCTCCCTATTGGTTACGACAATTTTTGAAATACCTGATGAGGATAGGACACGTCTCACCTTTCCGTACCTGCAGTGAGGGATGTGGGTTAATCACCTTTAATTACAGGTGTCCCTTTAATTACAGTCAAATCATAGGACAGTACTTGACTTCCCCTTCGCGTTCCCAATTACAATACAATGGTCATGATCCTCTTTAACCAGAATTTACCTTTTTTACGCTGCTTTATTTTCTAACATAAAGCCTCTCCTACTGAAGGGATTATTCCAGCTGAAAAAAGCGAGAAACAAACAACAACTTTCCTAATAACATCCAGTAAGAGGCCGAGGTGCAATACACGCAATAAATCGCTGAGAAAAGGGAGCTCCGAAGTCTACACTGCAACCTGTAATATGGAACAAAAGGCGACAGCACACTTACAAGCACACCAGGGAAATATACCGTAACAAGGGCTATACTGTAGACTAATGATGGTGGATTTTGGCTCGTACGCAACCACTGTCATTCAGAGTACCGTGAACTGGAATGTAGATGACCGCGAAAAGCTTTTATTCGAGGTCATCCTTCGTAAGCTGAATAAAATCGTCTGGCGGTAACAAGAAGGAAAATTGAAGTGATGTTCTCGCAATGGTTATGACGGAGACTATATTGCTCTAGGGTAGAAGGGGCAAACTAATCTTTGCTCATCTATCTATCTTTCAATCTATCTAGGGTATAAGGAGAGATAGAGATTACCTTCCACTTTACGATGTGAGAAATGGAGCCTTCTCTCTCTCTCTCTCTCTCTCTCTCTTCTATCTGTCTCATTATCTGTCTTTCTATTTTTATATCGTTCACCAGTTTTCAATCAGTCATTTCCTTACATCTTTTCATTTTGTCTTCTTTCATCTCTTTCCTTCATCCTACTATTTTTGGTTTCCCTCTTCATCTGCTTCTGTATTTCATCTTCTCCCATCTTCCTCCTTCGGTTCCTTCTCTTCTTCCTTCATTCATTACTTCTCTTCTTCCTTCATTTCCTTCCCTCTTCACCTCTTCCCTCATCCTTCAACCCTTCCTCGATAAGTGAAAGACAGGTTTGATATTCTCTTGAGGAGACAAAGTGGAAAGAGAGAGAGAGAGAGAGAGAAAGTATTTTTCTGATAGACACCGATAACCAGTTGCTGGTATCAGCCTCTCCCTGTGTGTGTGTGTGTGTGTGTGTGTGTGTGTGTGTGTAAGAATAATATGTCATGTCGAAGAGGCAATGAGGCACAGAAGTAAAGGCAGAGAGATTAATTTGAAAGGGAAGTGAGAGAGAGAGAGAGAGAGAGAGAGAGAGAGACAGAGACAGAGATGGGGGGCGAGGTGATGGAATTGCGGGAGTTAGAGAGAAGGGACAGGAAAGAAAGAGAGGGAGTGAGAGAGAGAAATCGGTGAGAATGGTGTGAGGGAGCGGAGCTGGGAGAGAGAGGGAGAAAATTAATGGAGCGAGATAAGGAGAGAGTGAGGGATGAGGAGGAAAGAAAGAGAGACAGGCAGGCGGGGAGAGAGATGGAGTGAGACAGAGGGCGGATATAGGAAGAGAGAGAGATCGGAGGTGGGTGGAAGTGAGAAAAGGAGGGAGTGAACGAAGAGCAGAGAAGAGGAGAGGAGAGGAGAGAAGAGAGAAGAGAGAGAGAGAGAGAGAGAGAGAGAGAGACAAGGTAGGAAAAACGAAGAGAGAACTGTGGTGAGACAAAAAGCGGTTACAGGAAGAGAGATAAACTGGAGACAGAGAGGATGACAGGAGACAGTGAGGAACGGAAAGGAAAAGAGATCACCAAGGAAAAGACAGACAGGCGGACAGACAGACAGATGGATAAATAGATAGATTGAGAGAGAGAGAGAGAGAGAGAGAGAGAGAGAGAGAGAGACGAAAGTGGGTAGATGAGGGAAGACAGGCTAGGAAGGCACTGAGAGAGAAACGGGGAGATACACAAGAAGGCGAGAGAGAGAGTGGATTGAGAGTGGAAGGCAGGAATAATAAATGAAGTGAGACAGATGAGGAAGTGAGAGAGATGGAACAAGACAGGGGAGGAAGTGAGAGAAAAATGGAGTAAGAGAGAGGAGGAAGTGAGAGAAAAATAGACAGATCAGGGAGTGAAACAGTAACGGAATGAGACAAAGGTGGAAGGGGAGGGAAATGGAATGAGACAGACGAGGGTGGGAGAGAGAATTTAGTTTGTGACAAAGGAGGGAAGGAGAGATAAATGGGCTGTGGTAGAGGAGGATGGGAGGGAGGGAGAAACGGAAGGGACAGAGGAAGGAGGGAGAAAGAAAGGGAGAGAGACAAAGGAAGAGGGAGGCGAGGAATGGAATAAGACAGAGAAGGGAGGGAGAGGGAAATAGAGCAGGCAGAGGAAGAAGGAAGATAAATTTGGAGTGAGACAGGAAAGAGGGAGAGAGAACTAGAGTGAAACAGAGGAGGGAAATTATATCAAAGAGAGGAGGTAAGGAAGGAGGAAGGGAAAGCCAGTTGGAATGAGACAGAGGAGGTAGGGAGAAAGAATGTGAGAGAGACATGACAAAGGATGTTTATTCCGAGAAACGAAGTGAAGCCAGGAAGATGATAAAGGATTTAAACTTTACCGCCTGTGTCCCTTACCCGCAGCTAGTAAAGGATAATATTCAATGATTCCCACTGAGGACACCTGCTGCGTCCTCCCTCCCGATGAATCAATATCCGTTTCAGAAAGTTTCGTTGAGGAAGTTTAAAGAAGTTTTGCTGCAGCATTATGCAGGTTAGTTCTCCAAGGAGTTCACTTCCCGGTTCCCCTTCTACACTCTTCCCGGACACATTGCTTTTTTAACCCCCCTCCCCCCTGTACATCCTGTTTGCCCATTTTCATATTATGACACTCTCTCTCTCTCTCTCTCTCTCTCTCTCTCTCTCTCTCTCTCTCTCTCTCTCTCACACACACACACACACACACACACACACACACACACAAACACAATATATATATACAGTCATCTCATCTCATCTCATCAGCCGTTTGAGTGTCCACTGCAGGACCGGTCTATCCCGACCGAAGAGGGAACGATAAAGTCAATGTATCTCTACCATGTGGCTTAGGCTGTCTGGTAGGAAGTGTATGTAGGGTGAGTATATATATATATACTGGTTCTTCCATATATTAGCATTTATTTGTAATCGGTTAGATGATGTCGATGGCATGCAGGTTCTTGCAAACATAAACATGGCTAATACCAAGGCGCATAATTAATACTACCAACCGTTGAGTACGTGTAGGTTGATGGATGCGTCTACCCCGTTGTAAGGGGAGCATGTGTGTACCGTCCTGCATCCCTGGGTCCGGCCCTCTCGACCAGCAGGTGGCTCACTGTGTCCCGCCCCGTCACCGTCTCCACCCGCACACCACCACGACCCTCGTAGTCCAGCACCTGGGGAACGTGGAGCACAATAGGATGAAACAACAGAATGGACGGGGGTGAAATGAGAACAGTTCAGAGACAGGAATAAAAAGATCAGAACAGGGTGGAATGGAGGAATAGGGAATAAAAAGAGCAAAACAATGTTTATAAGGCACCCTATCATCGTACTGTATCGTTTCGTTTATAGGGGCTCTGACATGCTTGCATGCGTCACCTTGGTCACCTAATGGCGGCTTTCCATGCTGCTCGATATCTGGCAGCCTCCATATTCAGTTCCTTATCCCTGAAGTCATACTCTATGACCTCGTCCCAGGTCTTTTTTGGTTTGCCTCTTTCAACTCTTCCCGACTTTCACACATGTCACCTTCCGCACCCAACTGTCATTATAATCTTAAGAAATAATAACATGTTTAATATATCAAGAAGAAAAAGAAAGACTGGAAGAAATTTACAGTTCTCAGTACTTTTCCAACCAAAACATACTCTAGGATTTTAGCGTTCCCTTTCAACAGTCGATTTTCTTATGAAGTGGGAAAACCTGAGATAAATGAGGCAAACCTGACTAATTTAAGTCCTGATGTGACAGCATCTGATGAAAATAAAAAAACATAAGCTAGAGAGGTGTGGCATTAAAAAACGAAATGCAACACCGTCTCAGAAAACCATGATTTCTCGTCAGTTAATGTAACCTCTTTGGAGATCATCAAGTGCTTATCACAGTTGACAAAAATCGATCCCATAAAACACACACACACACACACACACACACACACACACACACACACACACACACACACACACACACACACACACACACACACACACACACACAGGCAATGAAATAACAGTAATCCCCAGTATAAGATGGGCAGTCAGACCAACCCCGCTCTGACTTGATATACATTATTTTTTTTTTTTCGTGGGTGTAGTCCTTGGGGTGGAATCCAATGTGCAGGTGTCTTCTTGATTCCTTTTTTACACCCTCTTCTCTTCTTCAGGCTCCACCGTTTCCTCTCTCACTCCGGCGCGGGGATGGAGTGGGGCTGGGAAGGCGTGGGAGTTCACGAGGAGAGAGTGGGGAGGAATGAATGTGGGTTGGGTAGGACTGGAGGGGGATAAATGGGACGGAAGTGGATGGGGAGGCGTGGAAATGAACTGGGAAGGGTAGAAGTGGGATAGGATGGGAATGGAGTGACAGGCATGGGAATAGACTGAGTGAGCTGGGATTGGAGAGGGTAGGAAGGAGTAGGAGAATAGTGGATGGGGTATGAATGGAGTGGGATAGAGGGGGGCGAGTAGGTGGGGAGGAGGCGTGGGAATGGATTGGGAGGGGTAGAAATGGGATGGGTTGGGAAGGAAGTGGGAGGGATGGGACGGGAAACGAACGTGTGAGATTGAAATAAGTGGAAATGGAGTGTGTGAGGTGAAAGTGACATGAGTGGGCAAAGAGTAGATGGAAATGGAGTGGATGGAGTGGGGCGGAAAAGGGATGAGTGGCACTGGATTTAGTGGAAATGGAGTGGGTGAGGTGGGATTGGAGTAGGAATGGGGGTGAGTGGCAAGGGAACACGAGAGATGAGGGCAAACAGAGAATAATTTTATAATATTTAAGGAACCTGAAAGAAGAACAGAAAACTAAAGAGAGAGAGAGAGGGAGAGAGAGGTGAGAGGGACAGCAGAATACCGGCGGACCAAATAAGAATGTTCTGAATATTTCATATGTTGTGATGGTACTGGGAATGTGGGGGAGGAGGGAGAGAGAGAGAGAGAGAGAGAGAGAGTGAGAGACAGACAGACAGACAGAACTGGTGGGGTAAGGAACAAAACAAAAGGATGTGACTAACAGATGAAAAAGATGGGCGAAAAGAAAACGGGGATAATAATGAACAAGTGACATAGGATATAAAGTATAAGAAGAAGCAAGAAGAAAAAAGAAGAAGAATTAAAAAGAAACAAGAAGAAAAACATACTGTGTGAAGATGTGAAGGAAACTACAAATGAGGAACAAGGAAAGAAATGTAAGATAGGAGACAAAAATGAGACGAGACATTGTATAAGAGGTTAAGAATAAGAGCAATGGAATGATGAGAGAAATATGCAGAACTAGTACGGTAGAAAATAGAGAGAGAGAGAGAGAAAGAGAGAGAGAGAGAGATGGAGGGGGGAGGGAGGGAGAGAGAGAGAACATGGAGAGAAAGGAGAGGCAGGATTGGGGGGCGAGGTAGTGGGTACCGCATTGTGCAGCCTCCACCACCGGAAAATTGACTTGGCCCCACCACACTTAGATACCAGCCCGCCCCTTAAGTGGTAACTGCAGTTGTGGGGCCCCTTAAGTGGTGTTGCGGGGCCCCTTACCACTCGCTGGCTCCTGTGACTCACTCTCAGCTGAATGAAATCGTGTACCGTGAGCTGAGATAGAATGCTAGAGTTAACCTGACCACGTGGGGGTTGAGTGTCGTAGTAGGGACCCTTAAGTGGTGAAGTGGCATACTGATGGTCTTTAAATTGTACAGTGGATGCCCTTAAGTGGTGTGATGTGATTCCTTATGTAATGTAGTGGTTGCAATTGTAAGTGTAGTGGAGCCCTTAAGTGACAATCGTTAGCTGTTCTTTCGATTATTAAGTAGTTTGGGGAGTGTCTGATTATCATTTACATGGCGGTATAATCTGTAATTTTAAGTGGTGCTAAGAGAGAGACTAGTTCGGTTCTCTCAGTGGTGTATTCTGGACTCTTCTGGTATTGTGAGTTACTGTGTCGAAATAGCAAATGGTAAAGGACGCACCAGCATGAGGATATTCAAGTGGCGTTCTGCAGACTCTCAGGACCATACTCTAAGTGGAGAAGGAGAATTTTGTAACACCTCATTCGCTTTATAATTTTCTTACTGTCTCAATTTTCCTTGTCTGTAATTAATAGCTTTTTAAACTTGGCCTAGCTTGCCTCAGTGATATACTAGAGGATACTGAAGTGTACTCGTAATATGCAAAACAGATCGCTAAGAGGGAGGTGTTACGAAATCTCCAAAGTCACTTAGAACACGGTCCCTAATTTGTTTGGTGACTTGTAGTTCCTGGTTCTGAAGTTGTACAGGTAATGGTGGTTTAAAGGACGTCAAGTGTAGGTGTTAATTATTAAGGCTTGATTAGGATTTCTGAGGGATAATTTTAGGGTTCTCTTGTGGCGTGGTGCTGTGATGATGTGGTGCTGTGAGAGAGGTGTGGTGAGTGGTGTGGTAATGTGGTATGTGGTGAGGGTAGTGTGGTGTGGTGAGGTGAGAGTGGCGTGGTGAGAGTAGTGTGGTGTGGGGTAATGAGAGTGGTGTAGTGAGCGTGATGTAGTGTGGGGTGATGAGAATGGTGTGGTGAAGTTGGTATGGTGAGTGGTATGTTGGGAATGTTGTGATATGACTGGTGTGATGCAAATGGGAAGCTGGAATCAATAGAGGAAGTGTGTTCTGGTTAATGTTATCTCAAAGCAGATTCGATTATATCAGTGGTGGGTGGAATGGTGGTTGTCTGACCTTGTTTGGTAGTACAGTTATTGTTATTATGGTCGGTTTGTTATCACATGACAGAACGGCGCAACTCCCACAACCTAAATACCAAGTTGTGGCTGCATGAAACTATGAGTCCTACTTGTGAAACGGATATGAATCTCTTTAGTTACTAGTCAAATCAGCCTGAAAATGGAAAGAGACGGTAATTCATGTGATAATTTACGTAACTGTTCGATGACCTGTACATTTTTTCACTTGCTACATCTAAATAATTTTATTCTTTGGTGACAACTCATAGTGAAGGGATTGGAATCAGAGTCCATAAGTGTGGTGGGCAACAATTCTTTATTTGGGATAGTATGTGCTCGTTAAGTGGTAAAGTGACAAGTGCTGATAATACTGTTTATGTAGATGATTGTAAGAGGCAACTAAATGGTAGATCCCCTAATATGGTAATGAAATTGGTGTGGTAATGTTTGTCAGATGACTAAAGTGGCTGCTGTCAGAGAATTAAGTGGTAAATAATGCTTTATTGTTGTGATCAGCTGGCATTTAAGTAACAGAGATTGGTTCTTGAGTGGTAAAGTGGTATACTGTTGTTGGAGAGATGCTTGTAATGGTTCCTATAATCCATTCACTTTAACTTGACCCAGATTTTAGTCCCTTTGCAGCTTATTGCACGTAGTTCGGTGGCAGAGGACAATGCTACGACTCTACATTCCCCCCATGGAACTTCTTCGTGACTAGCAATATATTCTAGTGTTTATCTCTTGTTACAGCTCAATACTCAAGACGAAGACATGGAAATATTAAGCCAAGTAAAAGTGAACAGAATACAGAACATGGAGTAGTAATTTCCTAAGTGGGTAGTGATAAAAACAGTGATTCTTCTGGAGTAATAACAGGTAATTACTGTAGGTTAGGGATAGTTTAATTTTATAAGATGATAGCCGCTTTAATTGGTACTGAAGTCTACTAAACTGCCGCTAATCTCGCCAGACTGCTAATTACTCTTCATCAAAAGGCAGTTACGCGGTACTCGCTTGCACTCACATTCCTTCCCCACTAAATCCGTCGTTAAAGGCATTCCCAGAGCCAGCTAATTGGGGGTATTCTCGCTGACGTAGGCGATTCGTAACACCTATTCCCCAGCGAATTATTCTCCTATTGCTACTTAACCGCTTCGTTGAAATGAATGTTCTCAAGGTATTTTATTCATGTTAAGTCTTGGTCATTGTATGTAAGGAAAATTCTAGCATTTCAAAAACTGAAAAGAGACAAATTTTTGATAATATTTAGTAGACACAGCACATGGATTTTTTCGCTTGAGCATACCTCGCCATTTGCTGACACTTTTCCTCTATGACACTTCCCTCGCAAAAGATCCCTGAGTGTATTAATGACCCCAGGGGAAGGTGGTAATTTGCTATGAAGTGTTATAGAAGGAAAAAAGTTAGCAAATGGAGAGGACATTAAAGAAAAAAAGTTCAGAGTACATGAATTCGAGATAAAGTTTCTGCTAAATATTTACCCAATTTTCCTCCCTCTGATGAATGGATTTTCCCTCAGCTGGGCAAAATCGTCAAGTGAAAGCCTAACTAAAATAGCTTGATGTGTCCATAATAAGAGAAAAGAAAAATGGTCCCTTGTATGGTGCTGATGAATATTATATCAGTATTGAAAAGCTAAACAGTATAAAGAATATCAGACAGTAATAGTAATGTCAAATGTGCAAGGCAAACTGTAAAGTAAAAAGTCCTACCAAGTCTTTCTGTGTAACCGAATCTACAAACCAGTATGTCTACGTATATGGGTTTTAGTTGTGTTTCCTCAGTTTCCTCAGTCGTTCAATCTCTGGGTTATGATATTAGTCCATTTTAACTTGCTGGAGGTTTTCGTTTTTGTGGGCTTATTACCGGTAGTACAGTGGACGAATACGATAATAAGACGGCCCTACCTCCTTTCCGTGACACCTCTTCGTGATTAGCACCATATTAGAGCTTTAGTACCCTGGTACACCTCAGCATTCAAGACTGAGAGATGCTAACTTTAGGTCAAGTTATAGTGGACATCGTATAGTTTGGTCAGCTCTAGTTTCTTCATTCTCTGTCTGTCTGTCTGTCTGTCTGTCTGTCTCTGTCTCTCTCTCTCTCTCTCTCTCTCTCTCTCTCTCTCTCTCTCTCTCTCTCTCTCTCTCTCCACTTCAGTGTTCTGTAACTGGCTCTCACTTCCTTAACTTCTTTAGCCCGGTGACGTATATGGCTGAAATATTCGTGCTACTTCCAGACCACCAAATTAAGCTTTGGCAAGACCCCTAATAATGAAGGAGTGAATAAAGACAATATCTGACACCTCGAGCTCTCTCTAAGTAAGATATAACCACCTGGAGACAGCAATGACTTAATAGAAAAAAACATCTAGGGGGTTAAGCTGTGTCACATTGCTAAAGGAAAAAACTTATAATCATTGTATTCCATGGTACAAGAGTGTTACCCATCTCACAAGTCCATAGCATTAGATGATGTAGAATTACTCTGAACAAAATTGTCTAAGTAGGAAGAATGAAAAGCCATCGTAGTGAAAAGGCTGATGGAGACTTACTTTTCCTTAACCTGCATATTATTTACCTTCTTTCATAACCTGATGCGCTTGAAGAAGGAAGTTTCCCTTTTATAGTCACTAATGAGTATACCGGCAGTTTAGTTAAAGAAAGAGGTTTGCTGATATGACACATTACGTAACCTTTTCAGAAGCTTTTATGGCGGGGCAAGTATTTACAGGCTGGGGGCTTAATGGTAGCTGTCAGTTTGTTTACTGTTTTTATTCTCATTGCATAACATGTTGTGCGTTAACCCCTTTAGCCTGAGGACTCCTTTAGCTTATTTCCTTTCTGTTTTCTTCAGCGAAAGTCAGATTATTAAGTTCGGCTCAGGACATCCCCCTCGAAGTGAAGGGGTTAATGAAGGCTAAATCTAACCCCTCCAGTTCGGAATGTTGCTCCAAAGCCAAGTAAAATGGCCTGAAAATAACAGTACTAATATACAAAAATGCGTCATCGTTGTGAAAAGGTTAATAGTATACGTCTGAGCTCTCTCTCTCTCTCTAATTCTCATCTCCCCATTATTTTTTTTTTTATAATATTCTCCAACTGCGTTTGTGAGATGATGTATTCTTTCTCACTCTGTTCTTGTTAGGTTTTATATCTCTCCTTGTAAAATATCCTTTGCTGGGCTACATGAGGGGAGGATGCATATAACTTGTGTGCCTTGTACCATGACCTACAAATTCCATCTCTTTCCCATCATTTTGTCTCCCTATAATAATTTGTGCACTGTTATCTGCTAACTCTATTCTGTCACTGTGTCTACCCTGTAATTCTCCTGTACCTTGTTACCTATCCTCTACCTATCCCTATCAAACTGTACCTTCTCTGATCCAGTCATTCTCCTGTACATTATTATCTACCCTCTACTCAACCCCGCCAACAGTACCTTCTCTACACCCTTTTCTCCAAGTGACGTACCTTGTTGTGATGGTACCAGTAGATGTAGACGGGCCGCTCCGTACCGTGGGTGACTACGCACGTGAGGTTGATGGGCGAGCCTCGGTGCACGTGCATCTCGGGAGAGTTTAGGACCCACGCCCGGGGCACTGTGGGTGGAGGGGTTAGATTATTAGAGTGTGTTAGTTTTAGTTAGGGTGGGTTAAGTTAGGCTAGGTTAGGTTAGATACGGTTTAGTTAGATTAGGTGAGTCTTGTTTAAGTAGAGATAGGGTGGGCTGAGTTAAGTTGAGTTGGGCTAGGGCTAGGTTAGGTTAGGTTAGTTCCTTAGGGTGGATTGGGTTTGGTTGATCTGGGTTGGTTCCGGTAGGTTTGGTTGTCAGGTTTTGATGGGATGGGATGGGTTGGATTGGATTGTCGTAAGATAGGTTAAACCAGTAAAGTGCGCTTTGTGAGCGCATGACGAGCGAACGAGCCCCATGTTATTACAATTTCCCTCTAATATACTAGAAATGGGGTGTTTTCCCTTGGTGATTTCAAAAACGAAACATAGCAATAACGTTAATGTAATGTTATAGGCGGAATCTCCGACATTAAATTGCTAGAGCTGATGCCAAGAAACAATGTTATGACGAAAAATCTCTATTACTTTGATTTCATAATTGATGCGTTCACCGATCAGAGCAGAACACTCCCTTGGAAACTTGAGATTCCAAGGAGTTCCTACACATTCACTGATGAGTTTTTAGTTGATAACAAAATTTATTGAATGAATGTAGCACATGCAGAAAGACTTTCAATTCTACTTCACATAGGTGTAAATTTATTAGTTTATGCTTAGCGTGACGGTCGGGTCGGGCTGGGCAGGGTCGGGCAGGGCTGCTCATTTCCAAACTTAACTGAGAATACACATCGCTCGCTTGCTTCGCTCGCTCGCTATGGGCTGGTTTAGACTGAACTGAGTTAGACTGAGATTTAGCTGAGTTGAGTTGGAATGTGATGTGTTAGTCTAGGTTGGGTTAGGCTATGTTAAGTAAGATTGTGTTGTTGGGATGGACTGACGTGGGCTGAGTTTAATTAAACTGACATGTATTACGCTGTGCCAAGATAAGTTAAGTTCCGCTAAGGTAGATTGATTTCGGTTAGGATGGGTTAAGTGAATTAGGTAAGGCTATTTACGATGTCAGGTTAAGTTAGGTTAGTTTGGACTGGGTTTAGGTGAGATGGGTAGGGTTGGGTTAGATTGGCTTATGTTTGGTTCTAGTAGTAGAAGATATGTTATGTGCACGGTCATCGGGAGAGGACAGAGTTGGTTTAGGTTAGACTGGGAGTTGAGTTAGGTTACTTGAAGCAAGAGAGAGAAAGGCTGGAGAGTAGTAGTTTAAGTTTAGGTTAGATTAAGTTAGGCTACAATTGTGTGCGAGGTGGGTGAGGGAGAGTATCTTTAGGCTGATGAGAAAGATGGCTTGTACTGTAATTTGCGAGACACATGATAACAACCAACCGATACAAATTAACCAGATTCTCTCAGATGTAAGCAAAGGGTAGATTTTCACCAGCATCATAAATAAGGAAAAGGTCAGATGTCAAGGGTAGAGGGACACAGGGGAGGAAGGGTGAGAGTAATATCGCTAAGAGTAATCACACATACACATTAGGTAGATTGGCTGGAGGGGGACACACCTCAATCCTTGCCTTCCTCCGACTCTTTGTGACAGTCAAAAGGATACATATTAGGCCAACTTTACCTCAGCGAACATAGGAGCCGGTTCTACACACCAATGCCTGTTCCATTCAGTTTCACCTTAATTCCCACCATACGATTTAATTCAGTTTAGCAGAGCACTATATTAAGCAAGAAATTAATGAATGCCACTCCAATCCATGTAGTTCGAAAAGTCGCTCTTCATCTGAATAAATTACCTGACGACAGCGAGAATAAGATGAATAAAAAAAGATGCCGTGATACCGAAGGGATAAAATACACATTAGGAAGATTGGACAACAGAGGACATCACCTGCGTCAGCTCGGTGTGACAGACAGAAGAAAGACACGCCAGCCCGACTTTGCATCAGTGATAATATGTACCAGAACCATACCTACTTTCCTGCCTGCATTTCAAGCTACACTTGGAAACTATCTTCTCAGTAAACATAATTTCCAGATGTAAGTTTAAATCTTCCAATTCTACCTTTCATTATGAAGTTAAAATAATTCACAATACTGCTCATTTAATTTGCTTTATTCCTTTAATATGTCTCACAAATTATTGTATCCTTACAAATACTTGTAGGCTATATAATTATGCTCGGCGTACCTTATGCAGTATTCGTAGCGAGATTCCGACCGCACTGTAAACTGTTTAAATATTCAGTGATCCACGGTAATGATTCCTCCTACGTCTGCACCAGCTCCCGGGCCCCAATGGAGTTGTATTCTCGTGTGCATAGTAGGCTTCCCAGCATTTCTTCCTAAGAGATCTATTTTTCCTATTGCTCTCTACTGTCCTCTTTGATGGTATTTATGTCTTTTCATAACGAGACAGAATGCAATGAACAAATACTAATATAATATCATTCTATGTCTACAAATTAACGATACGGAAGAAGCTTCGTGATTCTCCTATACATTAGTCGAATGGGACAGTCCTGGATGATGGCACTCAACAGCTTCCACAGTTGCCCAGTAATCCTATACAGCTGAATTACACAATAATTAATCAAATAAATTAATTAATTGATATACACCAGAAATTCACAGGTCTTTCGATAAAACCACCGTATAATCTTCGACCAACATAACCAGCTTTACTTAATGATTCTCAACCCCCTCATGATAGGGACAACTCTAGTATTCCTTGCTAACAAACACCTCACGATTTTTTTAAAGATAGATTCACAGGAGCCTGAGAGTGTTGCTATAGTAGGACTCGCGCACGTTTGCGGCTGTGGTGTGGCCCGCACCTGTGTACAGTGTTGCCACGTTTTCTATACCGTTATCTCTCTCTCTCTCTCTCTCTCTCTCTCTCTCTCTCTCTCTCTCCTGGCGGGAAATGTGAGCCACCCTGAGTACTTTTGATTCTTTTATAAGTTATTTATAATTGTGCTTTCATCTGTTAATTTGGTTTTGTTATATTTAGTAGTAGATGGAGTGTCAAAGTTACTGTCTGCTGAGAGGTTTGTTACGTTACTGATTCATACACCCCGACGTAGTGGGGTGTGGGTGTAGGTGTGGGTGGGAGTGTGGATGTGGGTTTGTTGGGGTGGTGGTCCAGGGGGGAGGGGAAGTGTGAAGGGGGATCTGACCTGAGACACCCAGGCGGGATCACGCCGGGCGGGACGGGGCCGGGGGGGCGGGAATCACCTACCACATGGCGGGAAATGTGAGCCACCCTGAGTACTTTTGATTCTTTTATAAGTTATTTATAATTGTGCTTTCATTTGTGAATTTGGTTTTGTTATATTTAGTGATGCCGACAATGCATTCAATGCATGCCCCTCTCCTGCCTCTCTCTCTCTCTCTCTCTCTCTCTCTCTCTCTCTCTCTCTCTCTCTCTCTCTCTCTCTCTGTAGGGAAGCTATCTGTCAGTGCTGCCACTCACAAGAATTATATGAATTATTTCTTTTACTTTGGATATTGGCATATTTCTTCTTTTTTCAGGCTCATTCTCTTATATCCATAACTGTGATATTATTACCCACCCTAAAACTACGCTAAAAACCATTAAAAGTGACTACAATATCTTTTAGCAACACTGTACAATATGTATGCCATGTTTCTGTGTTACTGTATAAATATTTTATGCATAATAAGATTACTGTTGATTCATCCATCAAAATACACAAGTGTAAGTTTTATTCATCTGAATTTATCGAATTTGTGATGCCTTGTACATAAATAGCTTCCGTTTCACATCGCAAGTTGGGGAAACGTGGCACCATTGTCCACAGGTGCGGGTCACACCTAAGCCGCAAGCGGGCGGGAATCAGACTATAGCTCCTTTAATTTCACTCTGAGTTCGTTTTTGCTGAGTATTCACGTTATTCCGACGGCGCTGAAGATGTAACCAATTCCATTCCCATTCGCTGCTAGTGCACAGTCCTCCATTCCCTGCCCACTTGTTTGGCTTGAGATATCGTGAACATACGAAACATTTCAGTTTTGCATCACCGATAACCTAACCATCAACTGCAGTTAACCCCTTCACTACGATGGCGTACATTCATTTTGCTCAGGCTGCCACCGGACGATTTTCAATTAAAGTTAGGACGGGCTTCTTGTTTTGGAGGTATTAACCGTTGCCATATCTCACCACGCCTGTTATAAAAGTCTCTCCTAAGCTGTATAAAATCGTCTAAACTAGATTTTAAAAAAGTTCAAATACATAAACAGTGACGAGGATGTAATAAAATGAAATATGCGTACAGTATGTTCAAAATAAATTATCTACTCGGTCCTGTTTGTCCAAATTAATCATGTTTTTTGTACTCTTCTGAAACAACTACTTGGAAAAACAATGCTTATCACCGAAAACAGACCCTTCTCTGCCTCAAATAAACCAAAAAATATTGAGGATTCTAAAGCCATTGGCCATTCAGTCCTTCCCTGCCACACTACTTTCCCTTCGCTGTACTCTTCAGGAAAATACGCAACTCTTCGCTTTTTCCAGGATGCTCGATCGTATTTCCAGGATTTCCTACCCAGAAAACCTTTTGAAGGCGTTGGGTCTTAGTATCAGCAAAGCGGATTTCAGTGACCTTGTATTTAATGGCGTTATATTTTAGTCGTTATTTTTCTTTCCAGCTTCTTTTTTTTCTCTGTATTTATCTACTTTTATTTGAAGGCAGGTAAACTTTGTAACCTTACCTGACTAAAAAATAAAAGTATGTAAGGGAAGGAGCAGGAAGGGATAGATGGGGAGGAGGGGTTTTGGAGGAAAGAAGAGTCTTTGAGGAAGGTAGGGGGTCGATTTAGAGGGGGGGGGAGTCATGTGGGAAGAAGGATGGGAAGAGTGAATGGGTGTGAGAGTCGATAGAGAGAGAGAGAGAGAATGGTGAGGGAGAGTGAAGGGTAGGGAGAGGAGGGAATGGGAGGGAGGAGACCGATTTAGAAAGGGAAACTAAGAGAAGGCTAGACAGGGAGAGGAGTAAGGGAGGGTGGAGGAGTAGACAGGGATGATGGAGAGTGAAAATGAGTGAGGGATGGAGAAGGCTAAGGAAGCGGGGGAGTGACGGGGCTGGGAGAAAGGCGAGTGAGTGGGGAGGGGGTATGGTTGAAGGAGGAAGGATGGACAGAGGGAAGGGCAGTGGATGGTGGGGAGGGAGGGGGAAGATAAGGAGTTGAAACGTGTGAGAGATGGATGGAAAGAAAGAGAAGAAGCAGGGGGGGAGGGTGAAGGAGAGGGGAGGGACAGACACAAGAGGATGGAAAGGGGAAGAGAGATGGGTAAGGCAATAAAGGTTACCGTAAAGGGAAGTCGTAGTGACCACTCAGGTAGGCTGGCATGGGGAGCATAAAGGTAGGGAGGAAGAACGTTGGGAGAAACAGAGAACAATGAGCGAAGGGAGAAAGAAAGGAGAGTAAGGCAGCGAGAAATGAGATATAGGGGACTGTGAGGAAAGAAAGGAAAGGGGGATAATGAGGTAGGGAGGAATAGCAGTGAGAAATATAAGGGAAGGGAAAATGGTGGATCATAAGGTACATAGGAATGGGGGATGATGAGGTAGGGAGGAACAGATGGTGCAAGAGGGACTAGTGAAAGAATCTACAGTAAGAATGAATAGATGGAAAAATTGTAGGAAAAATAATTCGTTTTTAGATAGGCTGAAATACGTAGGAAAAAGAGTGCAGGGTGAAATAACTGAAGTAAAAATGGATATGGAACACTGAAGCAAGAGCAACTGGGGATAAGGAGAAGTGAATGAAGAAATGGAACAATGAAATGACGGTAGAATATACTGGGATAAAGGGCAATAATACCAAATAACTATGAGTGCAGAAGTAAAACCAACGATAACAATCTTTCTCATATACCCTGTGAAGTGTAAAGGCCCAAGGATACGTTGATATCATCTGGAACGTTTGACGCATTCACTACGATGACCTATTTTGTGGTTTATTCTTGCTACTTCCTAACGACTGCATTAATAATTTGAAAGGCCTATGATATGGAAGGGGTGTGTGAAGGCCATAAGTCAATTCTCACTTTCAAGGTTTCTGCTAAATGGAATATAATAGTTTTAGGAAAGCAAGAAGAAAGATACTATAAAAAAACATCCTGGTATCTATGGCTGAAGAGTAAGTAACCATCGTACTCCCTTGGTACCACTGACAAAATGAAGTCTGGATGAGAGGTGAAGGGGAGGGGGGAGAGACGTAGGAGCTCTGAGGTATTAGGCTGAGGGAAAATTGGAAGGAAGATGTGAGATGACGGGAATAGTAACTGTATTTCTCAGAGAACATATCTTCATATTATTGCGTAGAAGTATCCCCTGAAAATGCATAGATTTGTGTGAATTTATGAACTAACGAGTATGTCCATAAATATGTGTTACTCCTTTCGGTACAAAGACGCCAATTAAATGTTTTATTGTTGCCGCCTGGTGCTCTTCTGTAGCTTAGGGAAGACCTCTGCTGGATATATATATATATATATATATATATATATATATATATATATATATATATATATATATATAGTAATGTACGAAAAACTAATAATGTTCGCCCTTCAGCAAGTCATGTTATTTTAAATTTAATGCCCTATAGACTGGCAGTGAAGGCGGTAACATTTGAGGGAAGTGAGTAACACGTGTGAGAAGGAAATAAACACAAGAACTTATCTTTTTTATTACTTGTATTTCCGTCCAACCCAGTATACATAAATGTTCATGGCAGGATATTATTTTCCAAGTCTCCTGGGCATGATATTTTGTTTTTAATACGGCCACACGATTTTTTTCTTCAGATTAATAGAAACCCATTGTAGTGTAAGGGTTTGATGCATAAGGAAGCGCTTCTGTTGCCACGTGTGCCGGTCATAGCTTTTTCCTTTATTATTTTTCCAAGTTAGAACAGCTGAATTCATGGCTGAGCACACACACATTGCATCTGACATAAGAGACACATCGTTTTTCGTCAGCTTTAGTTGCGTTAGGTCAGTGGGAGGCTTTGTTTGTGAGGCCAAGAGTGGAGGTGTGTCACAGGGATGGCGTAGGCTGGCTTTACATGCTTTTATCTGCTTTATTCGCCTTTGTGTGCTTCCTGAGCTTTATGGCGCCCTTCGTATTGGCAAGTTTAAGCAATAGTTCAGGTGCTGCGCGATAGTGGCACCTGAGCTGTGTGTGTGTGTGTGTGTGTGTGTGTGTGTGTGTGTGTGTGTGTGTGTGTGAGCGCGCGCGTGCGTGTGTGTGTATCTACAGACTAATGCTTTGGCAGATATGACCTACTGCCCAAGCGGCTTTTGTAGTGCATTCAAACTGTTTGTGTCTCTCTTTGTTAACACACACACACACACACACACACACACACACACACACACACACACACACACACACACACACACTCATTCGGTACGATTTTTTTTTTTTTACCGTCCACAACCATATCATGATTTTTATTTTACTCTGCTGCCACCAGACGATTTCATTGGTACCTGGGACGGCTTTTGGAAATGGATGGGTTAGATATTGCCTTCACCGACTCCTCTGGTTAATGGAAAGAGTACGTCATCGGAGTGAAGGGCTTAATTTTAATGGCAGACGATTTTATTCAGCGTAGGTAAAATCTCTCGTAGCGAAGAGGTTAATAAAATGAAACTTTACAAGCACTTGTGTCTGTCTACCTCTTGCATCCTCTCTCTCTCTCTCTCTCCTTCCGTATTCCGTTTTCTGTATTTCATCCTATCCGTACTTCCTTTTTCTCCTTCCTGTGTTTCACCCTCACCCTTCTTTCATTTGAGTTATATATCTCTGTGACACCTCATTCGTTCATTTACATGCTGACCCTCTCTCTCTCTCTCTCTCTCTCTCTCTCTCTCTCTCTCTCTCACCCAGCCAATACAATCCCCCAACAGAATATGACATAAAACTTCGAGCTTTTTCTTTTTTCCTCAGCACCCTCTCAAGTTAAGTTGGGTTGCCTCTGTATATTCCTTCTAAGGCCTCGACACAAGTTATAATAGAGGGGTGTGAGGAGGTAGGAGGGAAGGAGGGGGGAGAGAGGAGGGAGGGAGGGAGGGGAGGAACTGGATAGAGAAGAGGAGAACTAAGAGACTGAGAGGGAAATTCTATTGAATGAGGGAAGGAAGACAGAGAAGGAAATGAGTAGGAAGAGGAGGAGAGTAAGGGTGAATGGGAAGAAGGAATGAGGTTCTTAAAGGGAGAGAATTAACAAGGTGAAATGCATTTATGGGCAGGGGAAGGACAGGAAAGAAGGAAGAAGAGCGAGGGATAGAAGAACTGAGGTATAAAGAGATGCAAGGAGAAGGAGGCGGAGATAAGTAGGATAGAAGGGAAGAATTGGAATGGATAATGGGAGAATTAAGAGATTTAAACGAATGTTAGTGGGTGAATGAGAGATGGGAAAGAAAGAAATGCAATTAGCGTACGAGGGAAGAAATAATGAAGGTATGCAAAAATGGACGGTGAAGTAGGGGGAAGAAAGGAAGGAAGGAAGGAGGAAGAAAATGAAAGTATGCAAAAATTGAAAGTGAGAAATGAGGAAGGAAGGAAGGAAGGAGGAAGGTAGAGGGGAGGGGAGACGTGGAATGGAAAGGCTAATGAAAAATATAATTGGCTAACTGAATATACTGTAAGTGGTAAGGAAAGGATAAGAAAGAAGGCAGAGTAGAGGAAAGGGAAAGAAGAAGGAATGAAGAGAAAGCAGGAGGAAAGGAAGACTGGGACAGTGAGGAAGACAAATGTGGAAGAGATGAAAAGTTTGACAGACGAATGAACGAACAGACGGATGAGGAGAGAGAGAGAGAGAGAGAGAGAGAGAGAGAGAGAGAGAGAGAGAAACTGCACGGTAGGAGGAAATTTTGACAGCAAAATTGAGTTAAGGAGGAGGGAAGAGACATACAAATTCCCAGGAAGAAGAGACGAAAGTAAGAAAGGAGGGACTGAAGGAAGGAAGAAAACTAGGAATGAATGAATGAAGTAATGAAGGAAGGAAGGAAGGAAAGAAGGAAGGAAGGCTGGAAGGATGAAAGGACGGAAGTCGGACGGAAAAAAGGAAGGAAAGAAGGAAGGATAAAGAAACGGGGGCAGGCAGCGCTGGAGATAGGTGAAAGGAAGAAAGGAAGTAGGTAAGAAAGGAATGACTTTATGAAGGGAGAGAGGGAGGAAAAAGATTGTCTAGGAACAAGAGAAGGTAAACAGAGGGAGAGAGAGATAAGTGAGGAAGAAAAGGAGGGAGGGAAGGAAGACAACCGACAGGGAAGGGGATAGGGAGAGAAGCAGGAAAGATAGCTTGCTAGGAGGGGAGGGGAGGAGGGAAAGAAACAGATAGAGTGGGCTGAGTGAGAGGGAGGAAGAGGGGGACAAGGGATAAGGGGTTGAAGGTAGGCGAGGAGGTAAAGAGAGAGGGATGGTGAGTGGGAGAGAGGGAGATATGCAGGGATGGAGTGAGAAACGTAAGCAGGGGGAGGGGAAATTGAAGATATGAGGATAGACAGGAGAGCAAGGATGGAGGGTGGGATGGTAGGCCGACATACAGGAGGTACTGATGGGAGAAGGTATTTGGAGAGGGTAAGGGGAAAAGGAAGAGAGGATGGGAGGAAGAATGGGAGGAAGGGAGGGAGAAAGGGTGGGAAGGAGGAAGGGATTACAGACAGACAGGAAGGTAGAAAGAGAGGGACAGTGAAAGGAATAGAGGACGGGTGGGAAACTGGAGAGATGGAGGAAGGAGGGTGAGGTGGAGGGAGGAATGCACACATAATTAGGGGACGAAAGGAAGGAGGAGGAGAAACTGGAGGGTGGGACGGAGGGAAGGAGGGATGGTAGGTAGAGAGACTGAGAGGGAGGGGGAGGGAGGGAAATTGGAAAGATGGAGGGGGGAGGGAGAGGATGCACCGCTTGGGAATTTCTCTGGACTTAAGAATTTATGCAAACGTGTTCCTTTATGTGGCATGGGACTGCGACAGGTTGTGGTGCGGCCAGTGTTGTGGTGATAGTTATGGCGGTTGTGGTGCTGGTGGTGGTAGTGGTTTTCGTGGTGGTAGTTGTAGAGGTGGTGATAGTGGTTGCGGTGGTTGTGTTGGAGATAGTTCTGGTGGTTGTGGTGGTCTAGGTTGTTGCAGTTACCGTGGTGTTTGTGATGCTTGTGGTAGCTGTGGTGGTAGTTTTGTTTGTGGAGATGATGGTAGTTGTCTTTGTTGTGGTGGTATTGGTAGGTACGGTGCATGTGGTGGTAGTGGTTATCGTGGTGGTGGTAGGTGTGGTGGTTGTGGTTATTTTCGTGGTGGTTGTGGTGGTGATGGGTGTGGTTGGTGTGGTAGGTGTGGCTGTTGTGACTTTTGCTGTTGCTTGTTTGATTTGTCGTCCGTTCGGAAAGCTGATGATGTGGCTGTGGTGGTGGGGGGTTGCTACTGTGGTACGTGAGACTGTTGTGGTAGCTGGAACTGGAAGGGTTTAGTAGATGTGACTGTGATAAGCTCAGTAACTGAGGTTGTGGTAGTGAATGGTTGCTATTGTGGTAGACGGAATTTCCATGGTAATAGTGTCAGAAACAGTATGGTAGATGAGAGTAGATGAGATTGTTGTCCTGTAGCTGTGATTGTGATAGTCGCAATAGTTATGGTTGTGAAAGATGTGATTGATTGTGCATGGTGGATTTTATATGATTATTGAAATGTCTGCAATGTTGAAAAAAAGTTATAATAATTGATGAGTTTGCAAAATGGTTTATATGATTACTCTTTCCGGTTGTTGTCGATGCTGTTATGTTTGTTCTTGTCTTTGTTCTTGATGTTGTAGTTGTCGTTGTTCTTGTTCTTGATGTTGTTGTTGGTAGTTGTGGTGTTTGTACGATACTGACTGAAATTTAGGCTACTGTTGTTGTTACTGATGTTCCTGTTGTTGTCATAAACCTGAGTGATGAGGTAAGTTTCTGTTATTGTAGCCTCGGCCGTGACAGTTATGGAGAGAGAGAGAGAGAGAGAGAGAGAGAGAGATAATTTCGAAATCCATGTACAAATCAGTTCAACCCTGCGTTCCATTTTCTTCCTACTCCTCCTTGTCATCCTTCCTTTAATTTTTCTTCATCACACCTTAAGACTGATGGGCCTTCTTTGCACACTATTGCTGGACTTCTTACATTTCGTCTCTGTAGTTATGAAGCGAATATTCATGGCTATTTTTACACGAAGCTTTCATTTCTCGTACTTCCCTGTCTTTTGTTTTTATGCATGATTACCTTTATGTCTTTTACTGAAACACTGATTGCTTTACCGACTTCATAAATAATCCTTTTGCTTTCTCTTTCCTCGCTATTTCATTCCAATATTCTTGCAATCGTTTCATGAAGCAATTTATTACCAGACGTCTCCCTTAAACCTCAATAAAATCGTTTGGTTGTAACAAGAATATAATTAAAGACAACTTAATTACCTCCTCTCTCTCTCTTCTTGGCTGCCTTTTTCTCCCTCTCTTGTCCTACTTTTCACCCTTGTTCCGCGCACATCGTTTCTGGCTGTTAACTTTTCTCCTTAAGAGAGTAAGCTCACACTCCACACTACCGCCTACCTTTCTTGCTCTTTTTTTTCCTTTGCTCTCTTTCTCTCGCTGGTTAATGCGTTGGCTCCCACCCTATCGTTGTTCTTAATGCTTGTGTAGCTTGGGACTTCTCTCTCTCTCTCTCTCTCTCTCTCTCTCTCTCTCTCTCTCTCTCTCTCTCTCTCACCTTAATAAAATGAATAAAATCGTCTCTAAGTATGAGAGAGAGAGAGAGAGAGAGAGAGAGAGAGAGTTTTCGAGCTGGTGGGATTAAATAGAGCCTTCAGTATCTAGCATATGAGAACTGTCCTAAGCTGAATGAACTGATCTGACGGTAGCAACAATACAGTGCAAAGTACTTCGTTGGGTCGAAGCTCAGACATCATCATCGTCATCACCATCATCATCGTCATCATCACCAAACATCATCATCCCTTAACACATCGCTGGCATCATCATGTCATCATCACCACCACCACCATCACTACCTTACATCACCTTTTAACACTACACCGACGCTTCCATCTCGTAAGCAGTGGTGCCCTCCTCCCTCCCACTTCAATGCCCTCCCCTCTAGCTCACACCCCAACTGAGTATTTCTCCTAACGCTTTCTGTCACATCCATATCCACACCACAACGCTCTTTCACTTCCTCATTTGTCAGTCTGTTTTTCCTTTTAACTCCACATGCTCCTTTCAGTAATCCTTCCTCCATCCCCCTCACTTGCCATGACGCGAGACTGGTGTGCATTGGTACGCTGTGGATAACCAGCCAGGCACCGCGGAGCTGGGCGGCACACGTCAACACTACCACCTAACATTGGGGTAACTAAGGCGGTAGCCGGTAACCGTTGGTATGGCGGCGATATGTGAATGTAGAGGTAGACGGCCTGGCGCCATGACCTAAGCGAAGCAGACATACACTTCACCACCCCAAGAGCGACACTGAGTGTAGCTGACTGGGCATGAGGGTTTTAAATGGGTTGAGGCAGACTAGTAGACGCCGCATTGGGGGCGGGGCTTGCAATAAAGAAAATTCCCACAAAATGTAGGGGACCCTTATGTAACTTCGACGAATCTTTATACCGTCCATTGTCGTTTCGTTTTTATTTTCTCTCTCTCTCTCTCTTGTTCTTACGTTGCCTCATGTTAAAAGGTACTTTTATTTCTTAATGGCGGTGGTCTAATATAAATTTCCATGTGGCTCTATATGTGGACACTCAGTGGATTGTGTTTTCCATTCTTTCCAGCTAATCTACAGTTTATCACATCTTTCCTGGCTTATTTCCCAGCGATATCTATACTGCATTCGGATTCTACACTAAGTTATTTCCTGCTTAATCAGTTGCTTTGTACTGTGATCGTATCGTATCTTTTATAAAAGCTCCAATAAGCTTGCATGCGTCGGCCTTAGTCACATGATGGCTCTCCACGCTGCTTGATCTCTGGCAGCCTCCCTATTCAGTCCCTTATCCCTGAGGTCACACTCTATGACCTCGTCTCAGGTCTTTTCGGTCTGCCTCTCGCAACCCTACCCCCGACGTTCACACTTCTTACTGTAGATCCATAATATCTGAATGTTTCTTGTCTGCTTCTTATCATTTGTAGAGGTTCCCTGTACTGTGTGTGTGTGTGTGTGTGTGTGTGTGTGTGTGTGTTCTTACCTTACCTAATTGTTCTTACCTAATTGTATCTTTACAGGAATGAGTCAAGCTCGTACTGTCCCGTGTCTTAAACCATATTTATCGTACATATCCTTAAATTTGTGAATTGTTTTGGCACACACTATTTCATTCGGTAGTGCATTCCATTGATCAGTTGCTCTGTTTGGGAAACTGAATTTCCTTACGTCTTTATCAACTCTCTTCTTATGCAGTTTTTTGCAGTGTCCTCTTGCTGATGCTTCTCCATATGTTAAGTAATCATTTATGTCTATTTTCTCCTTCCCTGATATGCACTTATATAGCATTATCATGTCACCTCTTTTCCTTCTCTCCTGTAGTGTTGGTAGATTCAGTTTATTTAGTCTTTCTTCGTAGCTTAGGTCCCTTAAGCTTGGTATCCATCTTGTAGCGGCCCTTTGAACTTTTTCAATCTTGTCTATGTGCTTTTTGAGATGAGGACTCCAGACTACTGATGCATATTCCAGGGTTGGTCTAATGAATGATGTTATTATCCTTCTTAGCATGTCTTCATTTATGTATGTGAATGCTATTCTCATATTTGCAAGCAGTGTATACATGTTCCGTACCTTCTCGCTGATGTGGTCAGCCGGAGATAGTCTGTTATTGATAATCACACCTAGGTCTTTCTCTCTTTCTGATGTGTATAGAGTTTTATTTCCTAACTTATATTCCCAATCAGGTCTTTTTCCACTTTTACCAAACTTGATTACATGTGTGTGTGTGTGTGTGTGTGTGTGTGTGTGTGTGTGTGTGTGTTCAAAGGGATATTAACCAGCCTTATCCAAAATATATCGATAAGAAGATCCTTACTTGACTGGTGGTAGGTGACTGTGTTACCATGGCAACCTCCCACACCACCACATTTACATAAAGACATTTCCTCACCAGCATGATCCGTTAGAGAGTATTGTGTGTGTGTGTGTGTGTGTGTGTGTGTGTGTGTGTGTGTGTGTGTGTGTGTGTGTGTGTGTGTGTGTGTGTGTGTGTGTGTGTGTGTGTGTGTATGGAGATATGGTTATATCTAAGGTGGATCTGCAGGACTCTGTGGGACTGATTGGCTTTATGTACGGCTTGGATAGGTAGTTCGTAGGCTGATGAGGACTATGAGAAGTGCAAGTATAAGCAGACGAGACTACTTGGTTCAGAGGCTGATGAAGGCTATGAGAAGACCATAAATGATTTGAGAGAGTTGTCATTGTATAATCAGACAGGACGTGTGCGACTCCCTTTATGGTGTGTGTAATGAGCAGTAAAAAGCCTTGCACGAGGGAGGTCGGAAGCTAAAAATATGCTCTTGACAAATTACGAATAGGAGGAGTGTAATAGATAATAAACACCCTTGCACGAGAGGGAGGTAGGAGGCTTGAAAAACATACCATCGACAGATTACTAATATGACGAGTGTAATAGAAACCCATGTAACAGACTCGAGTAAACACCCATGCCTGAGAGGTGGGGAGCTGTAAACATATACCAGTAATGTTACCAATAGGAAGAGTTTAATATACGGTAAACATCCTTACTTGAGAGGAGGCGGAAAGCTTCACAAACATTCCATTGACATATTAACCTCCATATTAAGCAAAGCACTGAGATATCTATTAACGCTTGCCATAAAAGACTGTACTTGAGTCTGTTATCTTGCAGCCACATACGAAAAGACATAAAACAAGGCATATACAACGACTTTCAGTACAGCAACGTATCTTCAAGCTTATTCTTACTTCAGACGACTTTATTCAACTTGGGCAACGTACGGTATCTGCTAATGAAACTTGGGCAGGATATCTGGTACACAAGGCTTTATCTACTGCCATCGTTCTAGTTCTAGTATTTTTCACGAAGCTCTTATACAATCGTCCAGAGAGAGCTAAATAAACAAAAAACATATGCTATACTGAGGAAGGGGCAATCGTAACTATAAAGGGCGGTATTCTTAAGCAGTCCACCCTCAGTCACACGAGAAGTGAAACATACAAACACAAAGTTTCAGTCACACAAGGCACACACAAAATATATAAAATAGACGAAACACGAAGCGAGCACACACACACACACACACACACACACAAAACCACGTCCACCTCCTGTGATATTTGACTTTGGAAGGACTGACCAACAATAGACCGTAATGCATAAACCAATTTATATAGACCTAGTCTCAACTAACCTATCTATATTTACTCTAACTGAACCCTGCCTAACCTCGAATGACCTAATCCAACCCAAATTAACCCAACCTAATCTAACTTAACCTCATCTAACTCAGTCTAATTGTATTTAACCTCACAATCTCACGTAACCTCCACATACCTAACCTAACCAATTCTGACGCAGCCTAACCGCATCTAACCCTACCTAATCCTACCCAGTCTCACTTAACCATACCATACCCGACCTAACCCAACCCAGTCAAGCCTAAAATGACCTAATCCAATCGAACCTAACCCAGCCTAACCCAACCAAATAAAACCCAACCCAAAACCTATCAAAACCGACGTATTCTAAAGCAATCTAACCTAATCCGTCTATATCTAGTCGAACTGAAGCCAACCCAACCAAAAATTACCTAATCAGACCAAACCCTGCCCAAAGTGACCTAACCTAACTTTCGATCGGCTATATATTCGTTAAGAAATTTTGCTGCCTGAAAGTCTACGGGTGTAACAGTCCAAGTTTCGCCTGTTCTGTGTATATAAGTTTGTGTGTTTGTGTGTGTGTTTATTTAGAAGTGTCTGAGATGTGTACTACAGGGAAAAATTTACACTTTCTCTCTCTCTCTCTCTCTCTCTCTCTCTCTCTCTCTCTCTCACGTGTTAAAAAATTGGGTACACAATCGGCACGATGCGTCCTTCTAATGTAGTACAGACAAAAAACGAGAGAGAGAGAGAGAGAGAATCCTCCCGTAGATAATTAGGTCCAACTGCTAGTGTTGTGTTGAATGGAAGAGGCAGTACATAACAGCCCTCCCTCCCGCCCTCCTTCCTGCCTCCTGTTTATAATCCTCTGTTGTTTTTTCTATTGTTTTGGCCCACTGTTACAGTCAAAACAAAAGACAATGACCAGAAATGACTCCCGTCGTGTCCAGCGCTTTGTCAGATAGAGGAGACAATCAAGGCAATCAACACAGCCTGATCTCCTGCCCTCCTTGTTGTCTTTTGTTTTTAAGGCCCTACTGTTTTTCGTATATTGTTTTTCTGGCCCAGTGGTGCTTTTTCCTGTACATTGCTTTGGTCTGTGTTTTGTAATGTGGCCTAAAACTTGAGTCCCTTCCACTTGGTACTCTGTCTGAGGTTTAAGTGACGGGATGTGTTTTGTTCCTATTTCTGTCTGCATCCTCGTACTCTCTCTCTCTCTCTCTCTCTCTCTCACACACACACACAGACACACAGACACACACACACACACACAACGATAGGATACTTTTCTTAAGTGGGCGAATCGAGTGAGAACACAATACTTCAGCTAAAATTTGGTATCAATAAGTAAAACTCTTGCCCAGTATGGCTTGTAAAATTGCCCTGCTTTGAGGAACACCAAAGCATTGTCTCCTTTCCAGCTATTGAACTCTCTCTCTCTCTCTCTCTCTCTCTCTCTCTCTCTCTCTTTTCCCATAGAGCCAAGTATAGCCGAGAAACACCCAAAACTTTTCTGCTAGACAAGAACAGAGCATCATTAATTTTTCTCTGCTCAGCTGTTGTGCCGGTCATGGCATGTCGTGGCTTTCTTAAGGGTTATATCAAGACCTGCCACTTCAAGCAGACCCTCTTAACTAAATAAAATCGTCTGGAAATAGCTAGAATAATAAAATGTCAGGGAATAAGAGGGTTAATACTCAGACAATATTTTCAGCTCTGGAAAGAAGTAAACACATGACACCATAGCCTAAGTACGGGTCACTGAGCATAAAAGGGCACTGGGGTTGAGGTGTGTGTGTGTGTGTGTGTGTGTGTGTGTGTGTGTGTGTGTGTGTGTGTGTGTGTGTGTGTGTGTGTGAAAGTGTAGTTGTGTAACAGTACTATACAGCCAGACACAAAAACTTCACCCAATATTTCACCTCATCTCTTCTACTTTTTACTTCCCTCTGTTGCCTAATATTCCTAAGCTGGGAGAGGCTTCGTATGCTTCTCCCCCCAATCATTCCCTCTGATACAATACAGGAAAGTGACGGATTTCCCCCCCACACACACCCTCTCTCTCTCTCTCTCTCTCTCTCTCTAAGTGTTAAGTGGGAGCAGCAGAATACCAGGCAGAACTCTTATGTCTCTTAAGTGTACCTCGTTTCATTGTTGTTGTTGTTGTGATATTTGCCTCACAACATGGTGAGGACACGGGCAAACATAGAGCCCGTCAGAGAAGTGGCATAAAGTAGCTCTCAAACGAGAGCATAGCGGTGACAAAAACTGCAAGACGAAGCAGCAAGGCAGGACAAGATCAGGCGTGGCTCAGCAGTTACGAGAGCAGTCTGGTGGCGATATAGTTGACGAGGGCAGCACGTGGTGGATCAAACCCGATGCCCTCACGGATGGCGGCTTCCTCAGATGGAGAGAGGGAGTTGGAGATGTATGCCTCACGGATCTTCTGATACAAAGTCTGGTAGACGAGAGGCAGTGTATCTTCGTCGTTGATCGGATCCGTGAGGCAGAAGAGTAGCTCTTCCAGGTTCGCATCCATGCGGGCATCGAGATCACGAGTCCCTGAGAGTGGTGGAAGGAGGGCCTCGATCCGGCGAGCAACGGAGGAGGGGTCGCTCTTGGTCTTTCCCCCTTTCTTCGTTTGTTTCTTCCTCTTCTCCTTAGGTGGAGGGGGAGAAGAAGAGAGAGCGATGGCGGCAGGCGGTGGTGAAGGTGGAAGAGGCTCCTCCACTTCGTCAGGAGCAGATGGAGAGGGCACGGAGGAGGGCTCCGCTGCGTCCAGATGTACTAGAGGGACGGGGGACGAGACACGCTCCTCCTCAGCTCCTGACGAAGGGAGGTGGACCTCCACGACAGTCTCCCCATGCTCAATATCCATGGCCTGTGACGGTTCCGGGTCGGTGATCGAAGGTTCAATGGTGGTGGTGCCAGTCGTCCGGTTGAGAGGGGCAGCCAAACACAGCCGTTTTCGCGGTGTCGTGCGAGGTGGTGGTGGCTGCTGTCGCCGGGCCTGACGCTCCTGACGAGGGGGGAGACGAGGATCGCGGGTGAAGCTTCGGGGAATAGCAAGGCGTGGAAGGCCGTTCTCCTCAAAGATCTGAGGAAGGAGAACAGCCAGAACCGCCTTGCTACCCCCACTAAAAGCCTCAGCCGTCGCGATACACATCGCAACGAGTGTGTTTGTGTTGCCAGCACTTCCAGGACCCTTTGGCTGGCGTCTCTGGGCAGGGTGACGCCGCCGTGCACGGGCAGAGCCCTGCACAGCAACACCACCCGGCCCAGTGACGTCCTTAGCCTCGGGACCCTTGGAAGCCTGTACAACACAAAACTCCACCGTCTCTCCCTCGGCAAGTGAGCGCTGGAAATGCCGTGGATTTGGTGCAACGATCCCAGAAGCGTGCACGAAAACATTAGCACCAGTGTCCCGGCGTTTGATGAAACAGTAACACGATCTCACGTTGAACCAATTCACGGTTCCCTGGATGGAAGTGGCTCCTGGCGGCACGGATCTGCTGTTTGGTGCCCCCCTCAACGGGTCGCAGGCACGAGCAGAGTCGCTGGAAGTCTCGGGCATAGTGACGACTGGCCAGGCCAAGCTATGCAAGAGGAGTGCTCGTTTCATTCACTGTCCTAGAATTCGAGGATTGAGGGTGTGCGGTGTGGCTAATGTGGTACACAACCCTTTCACTACGAGTACTGTAATCTTATTCGTGCAATCTCCAGACGATTTTATCCAGCTTAAAGGGGCTTTGTCGAACTGGAGGGGTTATATCTAGCCTTCATTAACCCCTTCGCCACTAAGGGTCTTTTCCAAGTTTAAAATCATCTTGAGAGAGAGAGACAGACAGAGACAGAGACAGACAGAGAGACAGAAATAGACAGACAGAATTAAAATAAAACTGTGTCATCGGACTGAAGGAGTTAACCAGTTTCTATGACCAACGCCAGACGATTTTATTCAGCCAAGGGACAATCTTTTTTTTATTTTTTTAAGCATGGAAGAAGGAACTGCGACTAAACGGTGGAAAACTCTCTCTTATAAACTTTTTTTTCCTTTTCCGTGATAACAAATTTAACCCTTTCAATTCGGCGGGGTATTTTTTTATGCATTCGTGCTGGAGAGCAGATTTGACTAGTAACCAAGGAGACTCATTTCTATCTCTTAACTGAGGCCCACTGAATTTCACGCAACCACGACTTAGCATTCTCTTTGTGGGAGTGGTCTGGTTCCGTCAGATGAAAACAAACAGACTATAATAACAAGAATAAACTTAAAAAAAAAGAATGGACATCACCGGGATTCAAGGCATTAACCCGGGAAGATTTCACTCAGTAGCGGGAAATTCGCACGTGTGGTAACAACGTGACTGAACCTGGCACCTCCCCGGACTCCCAGATACGATAGGATCACGTCTTTTCCGTTTTATTCTCGCTGGGCAGAAGAGAGCGAGGTGGAGGGGTGCTGTCAGGTGAACCCGTCTGACCTACGCTGAATACGTGGTTAGAAAGTCTCCATTAACCCCTTCTATATGCAAGCGTTTTTCAGTGTCGGTATAGCGACCAGAAAGTCTCTATTAATCCCATCTATATGCAAACGTTATTCGGTATCTGTAAATTTGTTAGAAGGCCCCCATTAATCCTTTCTATATACAAACGTTTCTCGGCATCGGTATCTTCTTATCACCCATACGTTTTCACTCAGCTTAGACCAGGCCTCTTCTAATTTGTCTTCGAGTATTATAGTAAGATACCTGAATCTAGGAAAGGGTGGCTACAAATCTATCGTCTCCAGGTCATTCTATCCTTTGCCATCCCGCTTCCTTCTCTCCAGTTTACACCCTCCTCACTCATCTACCTCCACCCGACCCCTCCATCTCATCCCCGGTTTCTCCCACACCCCCTCCACCTTCACCCAACTCACATACTCTCCTAGTCAGTCTCGCATTCTCCATTCTCTCTAAAAACACCAGCACATCCACAGCGCCACCACAACGTTCCATATCTTCTTTTTTGTGCCACTCTGTCTGCAGTAGTGAAGGAAATAATGCTCAGACTGATGGGATTAAGGCCTGTATTCTCGTCGGTTAAGGTGGCTCCCTGACACCTTATCCATAGCGAATTATTTTCCATAGTGTACCTTACTACTCTCCTGTATATTGCGTATATCTTTTAGACACCATCATGGAAGGCAAAAATAACATGCAAGGAATTATTAATGAGATGCAAGCAAAAATAAACCGGTAAGGAAAAGGTGTTAGGGAGCTTACTTACCTGACGAGAATACGCGACTAAAAAGATTATTCCGAATCCCAACTGATGCCAAACTCGAGGATGGACAGATGTAACCCCTGACTGAGATATTTTCCCTCCGCTAAGTATAAGGGTATGATGTTTGCCTCAGTGGAATACCTAGGTGAGTCCATGGCAGCGAGAAAAAGATACACACACACACACACACACACACACACACACACACACACACACACACACACACTTAGGTCTGCTTGATCAACTCTCTGACCCTGGGGATGCCTTCTTCATTCCTTAATATTTTCTTCCAGTTTTATTCAACACAGGACAGACTTATAGAACAGGAAGAGATGACCCCTCCAGTACGACAGACCTTTCCTATGCTGAATAAAATCGTCTGGTAACAACAAGAATAAACAGGACGTCACCTGGATGCTGCAGCCAGGATTCAGTATTAAAATTGAAAGCGCAAATGTAAAGACAAGCTCCCTATTGGTTACGACAATTTTTGAAATACCTGATGAGGATAGGACACGTCTCACCTTTCCGTACCTGCAGTGAGGGATGTGGGCTAATCACCTTTAATTACAGGTGTCCCTTTAATTACCGTCAAATCATAGGACAGTACTTGACTTCCCCTTCCCGTTCCCAATTACAATACAATGGTCATGATCCTCTTTAACCAGAATTTACCTTTTTTACGCTGCTTTATTTTCTAACATAAAGCCTCTCCTACTGAAGGGATTATTCCAGCTGAAAAAGGCGAGAAACAAACAACAACTTTCCTAATAACATCCAGTAAGAGGCCGAGGTGCAATACACGCAATAAATCGCTGAGAAAAGGGAGCTCCGAAGTGTACACTGCAACCTGTAATATGGAACAAAAGGCGACAGCACACTTACAAGCACACCAGGGAAATATACCGTAACAAGGGCTATACTGTAGACTAATGATGGTGGATTTTGGCTCGAACGCTACCACTGTCATTCAGAGTACCATGAACTGGAATGTAGGTGACCGCGAAAAGCTTTTATTCGAGGTCATCCTTCCTAAGCTGAATAAAATCGTCTGGCGGTAACAAGAAGGAAAATTGAAGTGATGTTCTCGCAATGGTTATGACGGAGACTATATTGCTCTAGGGTAGAAGGGGCAAACTAATCTTTGCTCATCTATCTATCTTTCAATCTATCTAGGGTATAAGGAGAGATAGAGATTACCTTCCACTTTACGATGTGAGAAATGGAGCCTTCTCTCTCTCTCTCTCTCTCCACCAGCCAGATAATATGATGTACTCGTCCGTGCCAAGTAAAGACAAACAGCCGGGAGAAGGCCGGCCACCTGCACCACTAGGGTACTTTTTACGAGTTATTTTTAGAAGTTTAATTTATAGTTACCTTAAATCTCTCTGCTTCACATATTTAAACTGTGGTGAAAGCTGTTTTCCAGTGGTACCAGATATCTGCCAAAACAACGACAAATGCTGCAGAAAATAAGGGCCACAAATTTACCCTTGCCCTCTCGGATACGTTGTACGCCTAGTGACTGGACACTATAACTCGATCACGCTATCTCAGTCATCTCTCCTTTACTACCTTTTAAAGTTACAGGCCGAGGAGAAAAGTTGACTTTTTTGCCTTGCAACAGGTTGCCGTCATCACCAAGAACTAACACAAGCAATAACGAACCCTTATCATCAGTATTTCTGGCCAGTACTAGCAAAATCAAAGTGGTTCCGTGCAAGTCTCACCGTTCCCATCATCACCCAAGGACAGTACTAACACAGTACCTTGCTTTAAGCTCACATCATCAATATACTACGTTGCAATACAGGAAGGTTAAAATCTCAGAGTGGTGTGGTACGGGACAGCCAAAGTTTGCCCACATTCCCTACCTGTTGTGGCAATGTGGGCTGTTACATGAACTATTTCTATGTGATAGCAATATGAAGTACACAAGAAAAGAGTATGGGAAGGAAGGATATTCCCTGTCTCTGGGGAGGAAAGAGAAATACGCAAGATACGACGCAATGCTGGCTGAGAAATTCCGATGAACTCTTGGTCATGGCTGTGCAGAATCAAATCATCAGTCATTATCATCATCATACACACGACCAGATTAAAGTGCTATGGCCAAATACCTTGCAACTAGCTATGGGTCGACTTAATACCACATTGCTATAGGTCTACATCATCATTATATCATCATCATCATCATCATCATCACCATCATCATACTATCATCGACAATTTCAAAGAACACTACTTTGCAATGGGCTGTGGGTCGAGTTGAGACCACTTGTCAATGGGGTCAGCGTTGATTAGCCTGGCCAGAGCCGCCTCCGTCAGTGTCACCAGCCCAGTCTCGGGGTCGGCGCTCCACTGGCCTGCCTGTAGACCCCCGCCACCGCCACCATCTCCCTCAGTCTTACCTCCGTCGCCAAGTCTCATCTCTTCTACCATCATCCTTGGACTTGCACCTCCTCTATTTGGAAGGGTCTCTGCTACCTTCTCAACCAGCTTGAAGGCTTGTACTCTTGTCGTAGCGAAAAAAATTGTGTCTTGTCCTTATATCTGCCGGAATCGTATTTATCCTTTCAGGTGAACCTCCTGTGTCTTGAAGGTTCTCTGCAACCTTCCCAACCAGCCTAAAGATGCTTCGTTGTAAAGAAATATACTAATGGAGTTTTAGTTACTTCTGCCTGAATAGTATCACACAATCGTCCTAAGCACTGATGCCGTCCCTCATTATCACGGAGCTAACAGGATCATCGACACTCACAAAATGTTAGGTAAATTCACTGTTCTATCTATCTATCTATCTATTGCCAGACGCCTCAATCCAGTTTGGGGTGGCCACAAACAAATCGCCTCCAAGTCGCCCTGTCCCCTGCCATTTCACTGCCCTGCTCCCAACTCACCCCCCCCTCTCTCATATACCTCTCCACCCCATCCCTCCATCTCATCCTCGGCCTCCCCCTCCCTCTTCCCTCCTCCACCTCACTCACATACACTCTCTTCGTCAGTCTTTCACTGTTCTATTCCAGAAAAATACACTGCATGTAAACCATAAGGCTTTGAGCTGGGACCTCTGCAGGAGGGAAGGGGACTGGGTGAGATTTCTTCAGGGGGGTGAAGGAGGTTTTTGAGACTTCTGGAGGAGGAGTAGGCCACTGAATGTGACTTGTAGGTGCTCAAGGAAGCTTTTGAGACTTTTGCAGGAGGGGAAAAATACTGCTGTAGGTGCTCAAGGAGGCTTTTGAGACTTGTGAACGAGGGGAAGGAGGCTTCGAGGTGAGACTTCTGCAGGAGAGTAAGGAACCGAACCACTAACACAGCCGCGACACTCTGTCCCTGGAGGGAGTGACAGGGGCGTCCGTCCTCTCTTAGCTCACTCGCGGTCCACACTGACTCCATTCACCAATGCGCTCCCTCGGCCCTCTCTCTAGACTTGGAGAATTGACGGCTAGGATGCTGGGTCGACATACATTTATAATCTTTCTTTTGCCTTATCAACGTTCTCTGTCTCAACCAGAGTTTAGGACTGCTTACTTAATCCTTTGTCTTCACTTATATAACCACTAAACGTTTCACAATAAGGCAAGTTAATATTAAAAAGGAAAAACATAAAACTAACACATAAAGGTGGGTTTAGCTGAGCTTGAGAATAAATTGGTTTTGGGATAAATAATTACACTGAGGAAGAGTGTCTGAGAAAGAGGTGGATCTGATTAGTATGGTAATAATGAGACAGCTTTGGGGTAGTCTATGGATAATTAAGATAGAAGATAAATAATAACTAAGAGAATAAATAGGAACTTCGATAATTATATGGTAAATGGAGGGTTTGTCTTAATGTGGAAATAAATAAACAGGTTTGTGGGTTGGTCAGTGCTCGTTAAGCTGAGAAACAGAGGGCAGGACACACCAAACAAAACCTTGCTAGTGTTATCACGGTGTTCATCCCATCATTAAATAGCCCTAAACATGTCTGGACCCCTAGCCTTTGTGTGTGTGTGTGTGTGTGTGTAGGCAGGCAGGCAGGTAGGTAGACGAACAGGCAGGCACGAAGGCAGTTACGCAGGAACGCATGTAATTGGGTAGGTAATTAGGTATGCAGATAGGCAGGCACACAGGCAGGTAAGCAGGTAGGCAAGTTAATCCATCCTAAACCTAAACTGAATCGTTTAAATGTAATCTCTTCGAAAGGACTAAGAATTATGACCAAGGCGCCTGATACACTGTTGATAACGAGTACTGTGCCATCTCAAGTCAGTCACGAGGCTATAAAAATATCACCCAATTCTCCTCTCAGCAACATACAGGGGAAGAGGCTTGATAACTGGGCACTGGTCTAGGGAGGTAGTGATTTGAGGTGCCAGTCATCGGTGTTGGTTAGTGATGTTACGGGAGCTAGTTTGGTGATGAAGCAGAACTGCCTCAAGAACACGAACACGATAACGAACACACACACATACACACACACACACACACACACACACACACACACACACACACACACACACACACAGTATAACCTCAAATGTGTCCTTTCCATATGCCTACAGACTTATGCCTCACCCTTTATAATGAGGAGGACCATAAGTCGAAGAGGCTGTGTATTTCAAGTGTACAATTTTCCTGCTTGGAATGATTATAACCACTGATGCTATCGGCTGTAAGTACAGGTTTGCGAGGATCCTAAGTGATTTGCCTGATAAGGGAAATTACAATGAGGAAAAGAATTAATGAAGGTAGGAGTGTGGAGGATATAAATGGGGGAAATAATAAATGAAAGTAGGGAAAAGGTCTCCCTATCTCTCTATCTATTGCCAGACGCCATAATCCCGTAAGGGGTGGCCATTGACTTTGAGTTATTTGTTTTATGGGGAGGGGCACTAACCCTCCACCAACCCACTTGTTGACACGTAGGGAGCACGTATGGTTTGATTATATGGTTACCACCCAGCACTGCAAATGGTTTCTTGGCTTTCAGGAAATACTGTATATTATATTTAGAACAAAAGAGAACATAAAGAACATTTCACTGAACATATACATGTAAGAAAATTTTAAATAACATGAAGTAAACATGGCACATGGACGCAGTCAGAGGGCATGAGACTGATGTGTAACATGATGTGCATCCTAGCCGTGAAGGAGTTAAACATAGAGAACATAAATAATGCGAGTATACTTGGCTGGGGAATAACTGGGAGAAGGAGGAAGGTGTGAAGACAGGAAGAGATCAGTAGGATGGAAGTAGTGGAAGCAATGAAGAAAGTCAAAATGGGGAAAGCCCCAGGAATTGATGGAGTGTTTGGTGAAGTACTGAAACATGGGAGAGAGAGACAGCAGTAGAATGGATATGGATGATATGCAGATTGGCCTGGGAGGAAGGTCGAGTCTCGGAGAATTGGAAGTCAGGTATAATTATTCCCTGTACAAAGGAAAAGGGGAAAAAGAAGTGTGTCAAAATCATAGGGGCATTTGTCTTCTTAGTGTAATAAGAAAAGTATATGGTAGGAAACTTATTAACAGAGTTAGGGATATAACAGAGGAATTAATTTGAAAAGTGCAGGAAGGTGTTAGGAAGGGAAGAGGTTGTGTAGATCAGCTATTCATCCTTAGGTCTTTAGTGGAAAAGTTCTAAAGAAGGGAAGAAAAGTTGTATGCAGCCTTCATGGATTTAGAGAAAGCACATGACAGGGTGGATAGACAAGGAATGTGGAAAATATTAAGAATATGTGGAGTAAATGAGAAGTCGCTGAATGCTATGAGGAGCACTGTATGTACGAGGGAGCTAAGCAGTGCCGTTTCTTACTACAGGGTATATGCGAATTAAGCAGTTGCATAGGGCCCCCGAAGCCACCAGAGGGCCCCCGACCTGCCATTACTGGCTTTTTAGAAATTAAAATGAGTGTTGAGTCACTCCATATTCATGAAATAAATTTTGTAGGGGGTACGGTGGACCTGCCAATTATTGTAAGTGCCATAAAGTGAGTAATGTAAGTACGGGACTCCCAAACAGCATTTCGCATAGGGCCTCCAAAAGGCTAGAAATGGAACTGGTGCTAAGGCTGCAGTACGTGTGGATAGTGAACTGAGTGAAATTTTCTATTTAAATGTTGGATTGAAACAGGGATGTATCATGTCTCCATGGCTGTTCAGTCTGAATCGGGATGAGGTTATGAATGAGATACAAGGTAAGGCAGTGGATGATGGAGCAGTCCTAATGAGAAAGAGCAGTGTTTGGAAACTTCCTGTTCTATTGTTTGCCGATGATACTGTATTGCTATGTGAAGATGTAGGGGAACTGCAAAGCTTGAAAAATGAGTTTGAGAGAATGTGTAAGAAACAAAATCTAAAGGTGAATGCAGGAAGGAGTAAAGTTATGGTCTTCGAGAGAAATGAAGTCACTGAATGTACAGTGAGGATGGATGATGAGGAAATGGAAAATGTGAGTGCATTTAAGAACTACAGTAGTGTGATGAGTAAGGATGGAAGTTTGGAGGATGAAGTGCTTAAAGGGTATAACAAGGAAGAAAGCAGTCATAAGAAATATGGAAGTGAGCATGGAAGTAAAAAAGTGGAAAAGGAAAATATAAAAATAAAAATATAAACTGAGATGACATGAGAGAAAAGTGATACCATGCCTTTGGCTGATAGGAAATTCCAGCACCTTATTACATGGACTGAGGTAGCGAAAGGGAACTGGTCAAAGTTTTCCATTTTCTACTTACAAAATGCTGCGGTAAAGGACGCACGCACGCACACACTCACTCATCCATTCTCTCTCTCTCAAAAGAAAAAAAAAAGATGCACAATTAACTTATATGTCATGCCAGAACACAAAATGTATTGTATCACCGAAAACTCAAGAACGGTAGATTTTACAGCCAATAAACTGGAAGGGAAGTCTCAAAGAAATCGTTTTATTGCCCAGACGAAACACCTACAGCTTTTGATTGTGCCTTGAGGACCCGAGACCAATTTAAGAGACCGAGGTGGACCAGAATACTAAGAAAGTGTATCGCCTTTAATATGAGAGACTTTGGAGACGAGAGATGTAGGAGAGGGCTTGAGATGAGAGGCACCGCCGGATTAAGGGGGGGGGGCCCTGGGCCACCCACCAAGAGGGGGCCTCCCACCAGAGCAACTTGTGTTCATTTCATTTCGTGTTTATGCATTACATATTACAGCATTGGATGAATAGTCCCCGTTCAGTATTTCCTAACTAAAAGTGTCCTATTTATATATTAGGATTTAGGTTACCAGTCTGTGGTGTATGCCATTGGGGGAGTTGGAAAGGGGGCCTCCCTTCCGAGCGGGCCCCGGGCCTCCCACATGCTTAATCCAGCCGTGATGAGAGGATTACTATTTCAATACGAGAGGCCTTTGGATAGGAGTGAAGCAAGACAAGGAAACTTCAGGTCAGAAAATTATCTATTTCAATACGAGAAACTGTGGAGGGGAGTGAAGTTAGAGAGGAAGGGTTGAGGTGAGAAAAGGGGGGTGAGTTGCAGAGAAGGTCGCCATATGGAGGAGGAAAGGGTGACATGGAGGTGATTCATTTGTGGTCACCCCTGACGGGATTAAGGCATCTGGTGACAGACAGGTAGACAGTTAGATTGATTGTCTGACTGACTGATTGATTGATAAGTGAAGTTTGTATGGAAGACGTAAATTTGGACCAGCTTAAAGTGAGTGTACAGTAGAAATGGATGGTCGAAGTAGGTATACAGGACAAAAATCTGCCAAGTGAAGGCGCAGGTAATACAGAAATGGGTGGCAGATGTATGTATGAAGGACGAGAAAATGGACCAGGAGATATATGTATGAAGGACGAAAATAATGGGCCAGGTTATTGTGAAAGACCTATAATTATCACAGTATAAAAAACAAAGAATCAATAAGCTTCAAGTACTGAGATACAAGTCCTTCAAGTCTAGAGAGAAGCCATAAACCACACACAGAGGCTAATTAAGGAAACTCGCCAATGAACGAGCAAGATGATGACCATAACCATTTTCGTAATAACTTTCCTTGTATATCTTGCACGTAGGTAGGTTTGTACAACTTTAAGATGTGGAAACTGATTAGCTTGCGTGTAGATGTGTGTAGGGGGGTGCGCGCAAGGAAAGGGGGGGAGGTCATGTAATCTACTGGTGTTTGCACTTTGCTCATAAAAACACACTACAGAACTAATATGTGATGTTACAGCAGACCAACGTACATATCATTACTATTTAACCATCAATATACTTTCAGCTGGAGATCCACGGTCGCTCAGTGAAAGCGTTTTTGTCTCGTGATCTGTTTTTAGGGTAACTCAAACCAAGGCGGCCATTTAAAGAGAATCCTGATATTAAGTATTGTCATGTGGAGTCAAAATTCTCTGCCAGCCTTGCGTCCTACTTTCCGTATTTCTCACTCTTGTCAAATGAGAGTATCGTTCCTTCTGATACCTTTCTCTTGTGTGTTTCATATTGCTATCACAAGAAACTAGTTCATGTGGCACCCTTCCATTGCCTCAACTGGCAGATAGGTGTTGGAGGCTTTTTGCTCACGGACATACTTGCATATGTGATCACCTTGTCGGTTCATACTGCAGACTGACGGGATGAATCATTATAACACATTTACGTATCACTCCCACTACAGACACCCATCACCATTTGTGCTTCTGTGTTGCGTGCCTAACCTTGTAAGACTTAAGGCTTCCCAATGTGAGAGACATTAACCTGGTCCATATTCTGTAAATGAGCAAAAACAACATGCAATTAGACTTGCGTAATACTAGAGCTGTCCCGAACTGCAGAGGGTTAATATTGAATCTGGCGTCATTCTCACTACAGAAACCCATCACCATTTGTGCTTCACCAGTATGTTGCGTGCGGAGGCTTGTATGACTAGAGGCTTTACTATGTGTGAGGTATTTAGCCGGCCCATAAAACCCAGCAAAAACAATATTCGATTACCTTCCGTCAAAGGACTCGTAACACTGAGGCGGGAATCGGTCATATACTGATGCAAATCGTCCCGAGTGTGAAGTATGGGATAAAAATTGGATGGGGAAATACTCGTTTCATTTAGCTGGATTCTGGGTAAGCTTTCATAGGGAAAATAAACAGTAAAATTATGGTGTATTCGCTGCTGTATATAGAGAAAGACCAAAAGCAGAGTACAGAATCCCACTTGCAACATTCTGCCCCAAGACTTCTTCAGGAACAACACCAGTAGACAGTGCTTCACTATTTAAATTGACCTAAGCCTGAATGGTGACCAGAACACAAGTACACAATCCTGCACTACCAGTCAGGCTTGGGTCTGTTTAAGGAGTGGAGTGTTGTCCAGTAATGATGTTCCTGAAGAAGCTTTGTGGGCGAAACGTTGACATAAACTGGTTCCTGTACTCTGCTTTTGGCCTTCCTTCGAGTATTAATATTGTTGCTGTCTTTGCTGCTTCCTGGACTTTGATGAATGGTCGTGGAGAAGGAAGACGTGTTTCTGAGCTCTCCTCTAGCTGCAGGGTTGCCTCACCGGCGTTAGCTTTTTCCTTTTACTCGCCACTAGGGCGTTTTTCAATAAAGTTAGGTTAGCTAGACCTCATTTTCCTCCCTGGCCTTAGTAGATATAGCAGGTGTCTATATCTAATTACTGAGATTGCCTTTGCTTACTCACCTCTGGAGTGTACCCCCCACTGATCGCTCTGGGGTGTGAGTCACACACAGGCGCGTCCTCCCGAGAGTGGTTTGAGAGGGTAATCTCAGCCTAGGTGGGTCTTCCCCAGGTACTTTGCCCCTTGGTCGTTTTTCTCTCTCTTCCCACTTCCCCTTCACGGGGGAAGTGGTAGCTATGACGGACGGCCCTACTGCCTTCCCCCCCTTCAGGGGGGGAGGTAGTCCTGACGACATCCCTACCGTGACTGACCGGCCCCAGACTGATGGACGCCAGACTCGTTCCCCGCTTGACATACCTGTAAATAACGCGACCTTCGTAACGCTTCATGCACTAGGTTCCACTCCCCTGTCCAGACTCAATCCCTTCATTGTCAAGAAGGTGATTGACCACTGTGCGGGAGAGGTGGAACAAGTAAAAAAACTTGGAAATGGGGACCTCCTAGTAAAGACATTCAACTCAGCTCAGGTTAAAGACTTGCTAAAGCTGCGCAAGTTTCACTGCCATGATATCGAAGCCAAGATCCCAACATCCATGAATTCCTGCAAGGGTGTTATCACTTGCAGGGATCTCATGGTGATAAGTGAGGAAGAGATCATACAGGAACTTGCTCAGCAGGATGTAATTGATGCCAGATTCATCACTCGTTATCAGGAAGGCGTAAGGACGAAGACAGCCACTGTTGTCCTCACTTTTGGCAAAGTTTTTCTACCTACAAATGTCAGAGTAGGATATGAAATTGTAAATGTAAGACCGTACATCCCGAATCCCCTTCGTTGTTCAAAATGTCAGCTCTATGGACATCATGAAAAGGCTTGTCGGGCTTCCAACATCGTGTGTGGCAAGTGTGCGGCTGTAGGTCACTCTGCTGACAACTGTACATCCGAGACTGAGTGCTGCTTTCACTGTAAGGATGCTCACTCCACTTCCTCGAGGGTTTGTCCCAAGTGGAAGGAGGAGAAAGAGGTCTGCACTGAGAAAGCGACTGAGGGCATTTCCTTTTACGATGCAAGGAAGAAGGTGAAGGAGTTGCATGCAACTCCCAAGCCTAATATCTCCTATGCATCGGCGGTTGTGTCCCGTCCCGTGATGTGCACCGTTGAGACACAGACTGACCTAACATTCGCTCCTCATGCCCCACGCCCTACCTCTCAGTCTAAGCCTCCTGTACGTTCCAACTCTCTTACGGACATCCCTGTTGCTACATCATACTCTCAGGCTGCCGCTGCTCCTTCGCAGTCAGTGCGGCCAAAACAGAAGCCTGACAAGTCTGACAAAACTAATTTGACCACCCTCACTAAGCAGTCATGTCCTCATGTCCTTCGCGCTCCTGGTCCAGCAAGGGAGAGAAAGAATAGCTCTTCCTCGGTGGAGTCTGGGAGCCTTATCATTGATGAAAATATGGAAGTCTCCATGAACAAGAACCGGGAAAGGTCCCCCGGTAGCCACTCGCCTGGACGCGGGGGGCATAAAAAGACTAAGCACACTGGCCCCCCACGAAAATCTTAAACCGCCGCATTCACTATACTACAGTGGAATTGTAGAGGTATTGGGAATAAGTTACATAATATAGCTATCTTGCTTTCACTACACAGGCCAGACGTTGTTTGTTTACAGGAGACGCGCCTGGAGGATCATCCTGATCCTCCACAGGTCAAACACTTCCACTCGTATAGAAGATAATGAAGGTCACGGAGTCGCCATATACACCCACAAATCACACCCACAAACGGAAGTGATTCTAAATTCTACTCTGGAAGCTGTCGCGTGCAGAGTAAAATTTAATAACACGTATCTGTCTATTTGCTCTCTGTACTGTACTCCACACGGCCCCATTGATAGTGATGCTTTACATTCACTAGTTGAACATCTGCCTGGGAATAAGTTAGTGTTGGGCGATTTTAACGCCCATCACTATCAATGGGGTAGCTTGAGGATTGATGGTCGTGGGGAGCAAGTAGCCGACCTAATACTACAGTCCAACCTCTGTCTTCTGAACGATGGTAGAGCGACTCGTGTAGATGATCGTACTGGTAACTTTTCGGCCATTGACTTATCTTTGGCCTCCCCTGGTATACATCAAGATTTCTCATGGGACCCTTACGACGACTCCTTGGGAAGTGATCATTTACCCATCTGTCTTTCTTATACACGCGACATCATTTCGGACACTCCACCTCCAAAATTTAACTATAAGAAAGCAGATTGGGGATCCTTCTCAAGGATCGCCAATTTAGATATATCTGGGGAGACCATAGATGTTAAGGTCAAAAATATACCTACTTCCATACTACACGCAGCTGAGGCTGCTATTCCCAAGACTTCTACAGTTCAGGCGAAGCATAGAGCACATTGGTGGACGCCGGATTGCCGACAAGCATTAAGAAAACGCAATAGGAGATACAGGATTTTTGATAGTCAGCCCACTGAGAAAAATTTTATTGCATACAAACAGGCACGGGCTGAGGCAAGGAGAATAATAAGAAGGGCCAAACGTGACTCCTGGCGGTCCTTTGTGGCCACGGTGACTCGTATAAACCTGGACACTCAAGGACTGGGCTGAGAAATTCTCTTTCCTATTCAATTTTTCCATTAAATCTTCGTCCATATGAACCGTACCCCCCCATCCCCTTCCTTGCCTCAGGGGACAAGTGACCACTCCTCACCTTACCCGCCCTCTCTCCCTTCCTCCATATATCCCGTCATCCCCCCCCCCCCCGTCTCTCTCTCTCTCTCTCTCTCTCTCTCTCTCTCTCTCAAAGGTTCTGTAAGGTGAATAATAACGTCAATGCAAAGTATACGTTTACTGATATAATTATTATAAAATAAATAAAGCATGTTAGTATAAAATAAATCAAGCATTTTAACACATTTCAAGATAACTGCAATTCGCGGGTAGACAAATGTAGCCAGCTTTTAAGCGGCGTCAGCATACACTCTGCCTCTCAACATTTGCTTTTCTCCTTTCTTCTCTCCCTTCCTCATCTACTCGGTCTGTCTGTCTATCTGTCTCAGTATCTGATTTCCTCCTTTCTTCTGTCCCTGTTACTTTCTCTTAACACCTTCCCTCATGTCTCTCTCTCTCTCTCTCTCTCTCTCTCTCTCTCTCTCTCTCTCAGTCAGTATCGAATCCAACCTCCTTTATTTCCATTTTCCAATCACTTCTTGCAGGCGGTTTGGCACAGAGCTGACATGATTATTATTTATCCGTCTGCTTATCTATTCCTACCTATCTGTCTGCCTGTGTTTTTCTGTCGATCGATTTACGTATATATATATATATATATATATATATATATATATATATATATGAAGAGAGCATTGGATGTGAGAGGGATGTTTGTAGAGCAAGGAAGAGTGGCTGTGCCTGATAAAAATGAATGGAGAGAATGAATAAATGATGACGCAGCCTTGGGGGGATATTCTCCTACATTTGTCTGATCAGCTGTTCAGGCAGATTCGGGTAAAGGGATGGGCCTATTATGATGTGGCAGGTGTAAACCAGCTCTGCTGTAGGGCCTTGCTGTGGATGTCACTGGTTGCACGACGCAATTGTCCCTCGTACGGTGTGGTGCGGTGAGGAATTGTCCCTTCTCCCCCTTGGGGCAAAGATGCGAATGACCGTGTTAGAGTGGATGAGTAAGTGTCGATCTGTCTCGGCTACCCCACTTTCCTTGGGGGAAGCAGCCTGGGTATATATATATATATATATATATATATATATATATATATATATATATGTGTGTGTGTGTGTGTGCGTGTGCCCTAGTCAAAATGACCTGAGTAGGTTATTCCTTGGGGATTGGGAGCCATTCCTCACCTCACCTGTCCTCACTCCCTACATTCACCCCTCCCCTTCTTTCTCTCTCTCTCTCTCTCTATTTGCCTCTCTCATATACAGTATATAGATAGACAGATAGACAGATAGACAGAGATAGATAGATAGAAAGATATAAATAGATAGATAAATCGATCTACTGAAAAACAGCCACATAGATATAGGTAGAAATAGACAAGTAGACGGATAGATAGTTGTGTGTGTGTGTGTGTGTGTGTGTGTGTGTGTGTGTGTGTGTGTGTGTGTGTGTGTGTGTGTGTGTGTGTGTGTCCCTGGGAAAATGACAGTTCCACAAGGTGACGTCTCTAGAGGTGGAAAATCAACCGTGCTTTGTCAACCTTTTTTAATTTTCACCTATGTGTGAATTGGAAATGTCAGATTCCTGGCCAGATATAAGGAGCCTGCACTGGATGTTTATCTCATTCAGTTCGCACTCCAGTTGTTGTAGACGTCTCGGCATCAATTATTTTACTCATCGAAATCCTGTATCATGGAGCATCTGGCCACTGACAGAAAATGCACAAGAAACCGCATCGTAGGAATGGCCATGGCTGGATCAACCCCCTCAGAAATAGCAAGACACCTGGGAATATCAAGAACGACAGTATATTTTTGGTTGAGGCGATATGAAGAAGAAGGAAATGTTGATGCGCGCAAGTCGCCTGGAGGAACAAAGAAAACTACTGCAGAGGAAGAGAGAAGAATTGTGGAAGCAGTTAACCGAAATCCTTTTCTTAAGAGCAGTGAAGTTAAAAGGCAGTTGCAGTTAACGGTGTCGGACAGGACAGTGAGGAGAAGACTTCATTCATCAGGTTTTCGATGCCACGTTGCAGGTGTAAAGGAAAAAATGACGGACAGCCACAAAGAACGCCGCCTTCAGTTTGCCCAGCGATACTGTGACGAAGGGCTCGACTTCTGGGCTAGGGTAATCTTCTCAGACGAAAAGACCTTCTCGTCATGCAGCCATGGGAAAGTGCATTGCTGGAGGATGACCAACACTAGGTAAGACCTGCATTCATTTTGAATCCTTAAACATGTTCTTCCATCATCACATCTATCGGTTATTGTTTTAGAGATAAAATAAGCAATTAGAACCATTTTCTTTTCTATTATTATTATTAGATTGAACCGGTGAAGGTTTATATTCAAGGGGTGGTTGGGGTTATTGCTCACGTAATGCCACTCAGGGTTGTGAGGCTTGTCACTCTCATCTTAAATGTCAGGACCAACATGCCTAGCCCCGGGCTCCTACGCTCCTCATGAAGCAAGGTAGGATTGGATGATGATAAAGATGATGATGATTATTATCGTTATTATTATTATTATTACTATTATTATTATTATTATTATTATTATTATTATCATCATCATCATTATTATTATCATTCAGACATTCGGGACGTTTATGAAATAACTCGAAATACATTCGGCTTTCAGTGGTTTGGGATATAATCCATATCCAGCCCGGCAGAGACCAATCGATACCTTAATCCTTAATCACTTGATCATCCGCATTGATCATTGTTTTCCTACGACAGATATAACGAGGCGAACATCTTTTACGAGGGAAGGAGCGGCCACGTCACTTGCAATGTGTGGGGGTGGATCCATCTATATGGTGCTGGGGAGTTGGCTCGGATTGAGGGAAGATTCACCGCTGATACTTACTTTGAAATTTTAGAAGAGGTGATGCTTCCTTCAGTACGGGCCTATGCTCTCCCTCACCCAGAGAAGATCCTCTTCATGCAGGACAATTGTAGTGTTCACACGGCAAGAATAGTGAGGAGGTGGTTCGATGAACGAAATGATGTGGACCTCTTGCCCTGGCCCAGTAAGTCATGTGACTTAAATCCCATCGAAAATGTGTGGGGAAACATTGTCAATTCCTGGGAACAGGAAATGGAGAGAACGCCAGCAAATCTGTTCCAGCATACTCAACGGGAATGGGAAGTCATGCGCAGGAAACAGCACATAATCTATAATCATGTCAGCTCTATGCCAAACCGCCTGCAAGAAGTGATTAGAAATAATGGAGGTTGGACACGATACTGATCGAGAGAGAGAGAGGAAGGCAAATGTTGAGAGGCAGAGTGTATGCAGACGCGAGCTTAAAAGCTGGCTACATTTGTCTAACCGCGAACTGTAGTTATCTTTAAATGTGTTAAAATGCTTTATTTATTTTATAATAACATGTTTTATTTATTTTATAATAATTATATCAATAAAGTCATACTTTGCACTGACATTATCATTCACCCTACAGAACCTCAGAGAGAGAGAGAGAGAGAGAGAGAGAGGCATATAGACATAAGGGAAGGTGTTAAGAGAAAGTAACAGGGACAGAAGAAAGGAGGAAATCAGATACTGAGACAGATAGACAGACAGACCGAGTAGATGAGGAAGGGAGAGAAGAAAGGAGAAAAGCAAATGTTGAGAGGCAGAGTGTATGCTGACGCCGCTTAAAAGCTGGCTACATTTGTCTACCCGCGAATTGCAGTTATCTTTAAATGTGTTAAAATGCTTGATTTATTTTATACTAACATGCTTTATTTATTTTATAATAATTATATCAGTAAACGTATACTTTGCATTGACGTTATTATTCACCTTACAGAACCTTTGAGAGAGAGAGAGAGAGAGAGAGTACATAGTGACTCAGGGATGAGGGAGGGATGGGATTAACTGGATGGGAGGTGGGAGGGTGGGGGAAAGGAGTCGTGAACGAAGACTGAAGGACAGGCTGGGGGAAATGAGAAAATTTGACATTTGCCTCGCCTCATCTGTCCATGACTGTACTTGCTGTGCCGATGTGTGGTATAATTCATTATAATTTCATAGGTTATTACGCAAAATAGCTGTAACTCCTTATATGCACAGAGAGATAAAGATAGCAGGTAAATGATGCACTAAGAGTATAGCGTTGACAGTCATTTCTTCAGTACTAAAAGTGCTCAAGAAATTTGTGGTACCGAGAAAAAAAAATATTTTGCGGTAGAACGGAGGGAAGTTAGCATGCAGGTATCGATAATACTACCATCTACGAGAGTACCCTGATGACCAAGGATACTAGTGACATGGAGATGTCTTTGCTAAGGCAACTCCAGTGCCTTCTAATTTATTGCTGGTGTTTCCATTTTCTCTCTAATGAAATAGTAGACCTCTGGTAACATTATGTACTGAGTGTTTTTACATACTTGTCCTCTGAAAGGATTATTAGCTATTAACTTAAAGTAACTTCAAGAAAGCTGTCAATATGTGGGGAAAAGATAGTTTTTCTTTAAGACATTGGAACAAATGCGACAGTAATGATGTCAATTTATTTCTGATGACATAAAACATCAAATCTAGGAAAATTTGTGGTGACATATTATGGGGAAATATTCCAAGTGTTTGCCCCCTGGCAAATTTCCTGGATACGCCACTGGCTCACCCCCCTCTCTCTCACATACCTCCATCCCATCCTTCCATCTCATCTTAGGCCTCCCCTCCTTCTCCTCCCCCCCTCCACCTCACTCACATACACTCTCCTCGCTTGTCTCTCGCTCTCCATCCTCTCCACATGGCCAAACCACCTCAGTGTATTTTCTCCTAACGCTTTCTATCACGTTCACATTAACACCACAACGCTCCTGCACTTCCTCATTTGTCAGTCTGTCTTTCCTTTTAACTACACATGCTCCTTTCAATAATCCTCTCTCCATCCCCCACCCTCAGCGAAACATATTTCTCATTTGCAATGAGCCTGGTATGGTATGGGTATCAAGACAGACAGGACCGCGGAGCTGGGCATCACACGTACACACTCCCCGCCCGACATTAGGTGACTGAAGGCGGGGCCGCAGTGTTGCCAGATGGTGCAGAGGAAATTTCAGGAGAAAATTGCCAAAAAATTCAGTAGATATAGGTAAAAATTCGGTAGACACACACCAGTATATATATGCACCATATTGGTACTTAACATATATATTTCTGGAATCAATTTAATGAAATTAAGGCAGTGCCAACTGCAGTGCCTAATTTCTGACTGATTAGGAAAAGCAGGGCTGCCAAATATTGTTATGTCAAGGCACTATATTTACAAATAAAAAGCAGTACAAAAGCGCTGGATTCGATACTGGCAGAATTACTAATTAATCTTACAAATTTAACATCCAAATAAATCAACAATATATTTTGAGCCTTTAGGCCATTATATTAGGTCTCGTGGATGTGTGTTCCTCATTATCTGCAACTCATCCCCGAGCGTTCAGTCTCGTCACCTTCCTGTACACACCAACGTGTTTAATACGAACGGGTGGCAGTCGGCAGTGGCACACGTACGGAAAACGTCACAACACTGGCCATCCAGTCCTCCCTCACCCCTCCCCAGGGCCTCCCTCCCTCCCTCTCCCTCTCTCTCTCATATTTAGCTTTTATGGATTTTCAACTGCTGGGAAGCATAATTTCTGTAGATTTTCTGGAGAACCTTTCAAAATTCAGTAGATTAGAGCAATTATTCGGTATTTCTTGAGATCCATTAGAAATTCAGTAGATCTCACGATTTTTCGGTAGATCTGGCACACTGGGCGAGGGAGGGGGTAAGCCGGTGTTCATGTGGCAAATGCGATCATGCGAGTGTAGACGGTTTGGCGCCATGGGCTAACCGTCGGAGATGTACACCCTACCCTAGCAAGAGCGACACTGAGGCTCACTGACTCTGGGCTGCTGGCATGGGGGTTTTACAGGTAGAGGCAGACTGATGGGCGCCGCATTGGGGGCGGGGCTTGCAACAAGGGAAACTCCCATAAAATAGAGGGGAACCTTATGTAACTTCGACGAATCTTTATACTGATCATTGTCTTTTCGTTTTTTTCTCTCTCTCTGTCTTGTTCTTGCGTTGCCTCCATGTTAAGCCCCGTACACACTGGGCATCAAGTTGCGCAAAGTGTTGAAAATCACCATGTCACTGCATCAGCCTCGCGTGATGGTGACAGGCAAGCAGCGTGGAGTCAACCTTGTATGTGCTGCCCTCGAGCGGCGATGACGACTGACGTTGGCCTTGACAATCCAATGGTGCCACTTGTACAAATTTTGTGGGTAATTCACTGTCAGATTTTGAAACTGTACAGTACTGAACGTAGGCAAGACCATGGGAGATATTACATATAACTTAGATAACAAAGTAATTAGTAAATCGGAATGCGAGAGAGATCTAGGAGTTATGGTTAGTAAGACCTCAACCTAGGCAGAAGTGTATTGATGCTAGAAATAAAGCAAATAGGCTCCTACGATTTATATCGAGGAGCACTTTTGCAACTTTATCTAGCATTAATAAGGCCACATTTAGACTACGCCGTGCAATTTTGGTGTCCGTACTATTGAATGGATTTAAAGTCGCTTGAAAACGTACAGAGAATAATGACAAAAATGATACATGATGTTCGGAACCTGCCACATGAAGACAGACTAAAAAGACTAAATTTGCACCTACTATGTAATGGGAGACTTAATTGAGGTGTTTAAGTGATGGAAGGGAATAAGTAAAGGAGATATTAGCAAGGTACAGAACTTAAAGTGGGCATACAGGATAGAACTAGAAGTAATGGTTTCAAACTGGAAAAATTCCGTTATAAGAACATAAGGAGAGAGGATAACTGCAGTAAGCCGGTTGGCCCATGCTAGGCAGCTCCTATAGAAGAGTAACTGAACTACTAGAATGATATAAGGATAGCAAAGAAGATATGAAGTGCTATGAAAAGGATGCAAAGCCACTGCACTGTATTTTTCTGCCACTGAACTGTGTGATATAAGCTGCAAAAAGACAAAAACCTAGGCCAAGTTAAGGTAACAAAAGTATAGTTCACACTTTAAATCCATAAAGATTTTTGTTCATTCTCAGCATACAGTAATTGTCATAGCTCAGTGGCAGAGGACGACTGTACTAGGGTTCAACATCCCTTCCACAGAACTTCATTATTAGCGCCATGATGATGATCTGTTACAGCTCAACATTCAAGATGGCAAGTCTACGCCTAGATAAAATGACCTGAGTATAGCTGACGCCTAGTGATGTAGTGGGTGAAGGCACTGCGGCAGGATGGGGCCAGTCAGGGCTTAGATCTGAGGCACAGTTGAGGTTTGCTGATTACATTGCCATTCAGGATGCTGGCCAGCCTTCCCCTAACCCCACTGTGGCAGGGAATAAATATACTGGATGCGATGTATCTTATGGACATCCAGCTGATTTCAAGTACTGTGTTTTGGTGGCAAAGCTGGCCTGCAATGCTATAAAAAAAAAGTATATATATATATATATGCCTGTCACCCCTTATAACAATACTTAAGACTGAAAATCATTGCGGATCAGCTAAGTTAAACTACTGCTTTCTCAAAACAAAAGGTGTCAGTCAGAAAGGTAGTCCCACAAGAGGTGAGGCGAGGTGTTAATGAGAGGTATTCCCGGGGGTGGGGTGGGGTGGGGTGGGGTGGAGGCAGGTGTGAGGTAAGGTGTGAGGCTGAACCCCATGTGATTATAGTGCTCCAGGCTGTCTATTAATATCTATATTTATTTATCTAGCTAGCTATTTTTAAACCTATCTATCTATCTATCTATCTACCTATCCATGTCTACCTATCTGTCTATATATCTATCTGTAGTTCTATCACATTTTCTCCTTCTCTCTCTCCCCCACAATCTCTCCCCACTTCCCTTCCCTAGCTTCCTCCCCACCTCTACCTCCCATTTTGTCTTCCACTCCCTCCACTTCACCTCTCCCCCCCCTCCCTCTCTATCCCTCCTTCCTTCTCAACTACCCCCTTCCAAACACCCCCAGGGCCTCCCCCCACCCAACACCCCAGGGGAGGAAGACCGCCCCTGAGATTTACCTGATAACCCACGTGTACCTTGCCTACCTCACCTGTTTTACCTGTGTGTGTGTGTGTGTGTGTGTGTGTGTGTGTGTGTGTGTGTGTGTGTGTGTGTAATTCATCATATGTACACTATTACAATATGCCTGTGTGTACGCCTTTGTGTGTATACGTGTGCGTCTACAAATATGTGCGAATATCCTAAGCAATAATAATATTCCCTTGTGAGTTGCCAAAATAATATTACTACAACAATATCAACGTTAATTTACAGTAATGGGATTTATGGAGAAACAAACCCGCTACATAAATACATAAAGCGCTACATACATTTACAAATCTAGCTGAAAGACTTAAACGCATTATTATTATTATTATTATTATTAAAGTATTTGTTTAGATTTTACTGCTTAATTCTCTGTCTGTCTGTCTGTCTGTCTGTCTGTCTGTCTCTCTCTCTCTCTCTCTCTCTCTCTCTCTCACTTCCTGATAACCCACGTTCACCTGTGGCTTCGTCAGCAGGTTAAAGTCTTTTGCTTCCTCTCTCTCTCTCTCTCACACACACACACACACACACACACACACACACACACACACACACACACACACACACACACACACACACACACAGATGAGGCCCCAGATAAGGTCCACCACTTCACACTCATTGTTTGTTTTCACGTCCACACCAATGACCTTCTCTCTCTCTCTCCCTCTCTCTCTCTCTCTCTCTCTCTCTCTCTCTCTCTCTCTGTTAACCCAGTATTTCTTTTATCTGTTTCTCTGAATTGGTCATGTTCTCTCTCTCTCTCTCTCTCTCTCTCTCTCTCTCTCTCTCTCTCTCAAAACTTTACAATCTCAACACCTTCAGTCTTTTCACCTCCAAGTAATTTGTCTTCCCTAGGGTCATTTTCGCTTCACCCCCCCTATAAATCTTGCCCTCCTACAGCGTCCCCTTCAGCGTCTCAGGCGGAACAAAGGTCAGGGGAGGCGTAACAAAGGTCAAATGAGGTCTTATCTACGTTTAAACTCCGGGATTAGGACAGTGGGGGTGGTGGTGGTCGGGTCTAAAGTAATAATGAAATAGATCATCTAAAGTAATAATGAAACTTTATCTAGCATTAGTAAGGCCACATAGATCATCTAAAGTAATAATGAAACTTTATGTAGCATTGGTAAGGCCACATTTAGACTATGCAGTACAATTTTGGTGTCCTTACTATAGAATGGATATTAATTCGTTAGAAAATGTACAGAGAAGAATGACTAAAATGATACATGACGTCCGGAACCTGTCATAAGAAGACAGACTGAAAAGACTAAGTCTGCATTCGCTAGAGAGGCGTAGAGTAAGGGGAGACTTAATTGAAGTGTTTAAGTGGATGAAGAGTATAAATAAGGGCGATATTAGCAAGGTACTTAAAGTGAGCATACAGGATAGAACTAGAAATAATGGTTTCAAACTAGAAAAATTCCGTTTCAGTAAGGAAATAGGTAGAAATTGGTTTGGTAATAGAGTAGTAGACGAATGGAATAAGCTACCTAGTAAAGTAGTTGCTGCCTCTTCCATTGAGAGTTTCAAGCATAGGCTAGATAAGTATATGACAAATAAGGGGTGGATATAGAATAAAGAAAATCTTATAACCAATACTAATTCATAATTTTCCCTTTTCAGGTTACACTATGATAGTCTCTATTCTCCTTTCACACTTTCCTGTAAAATGTCCACGCCAGTTTTTCTATACGGCGTGGTGTTCTTTCTGACTTTTTCCTGCCGGCTTCGGCTGGAGGGTTTGGAGGGCGGGGGAGAGCCTTCTTCTTTGCTATCCTTATCTCATTCTAGTAGTTCAGTTACTCTTCTAGGAGCTGCCTAGCATGGGCCAACCGGCCTACTGCAGTTATCCTCTCTTCTTATGTTCTTATGTGAATGCTAAATGGTTCACGGTACTTGTCTCTCTCTCTCTCTCTCTCTCTCTCTCTCTGATGGTTTAGGCCTGTCACCCATTTTTCTTTACATCTCAGGTACACAAAAGGAAAATTGAGTATGTGTAACATTCCTTTCATTTCTGGGTACTGACCGGGTGGGGGAGGGATTAGGGAGGTGGGGGAGGGATTAGGAGGGTGGGGGGAGGGAAGGAGAGGAGGAGGAAGTGGAGGGAAGGAGAGGAGGAGGAAGTGGAGGGAAAGAGGGGTAGTGGAGGGAAGGAGGCAAAATGGAGGGATGGTGAAATGGAAGGGTGTGAGAGAGAAGAGTAGGTGAGAAAGGGAGGTTTGGGAGGAGGTGAAAGGAAGAAAAAGAAAGAAATGGAGAATGGAATAATGAGAGAGAGAGAGAGAGAGAGAGAGAGAGAGAGAGAGAGAGAGAGAGAGAGAGAGAGAGAGAGAGAGAGATTATGGAGACGAATGAGAACAGCAAACCAAATTACCGAAGGAAGAAAGGATGGATGAAAGAGGGAGACGAAAAGAAAAGAAAAGAATGAAGAGAAAGGAAGGAAGGAGAAAGTGAAGGAGAGAGAGAGGCCAAGGAGGAGGAGGAGAGAGATTAAGACAACAAGAGGGATTAAGGGAGGGAGAGGGAGGTATGGAGGAGGGAGAGGGGGAGGGAAGAGAGGAGGGAAAAAAAATTAAGAAATAGCCAGAGTATAAACGAAGAAGGAAGAAGTGAGAAACAATGAAGAAAGGTAGATTAATAGACAAATAGTTATACACAGATAGATAGATAGATAGATATATGGACTGACTGAGAGAGAGAGAGAGAGAGAGAGAGAGAGAGAGAGAGAGAGAGAGAGAGAGAGACGAAAGAACAATCCATCTTATACCAAAAAATCCAAATTGCATCTCTCTCTCTCTCTCTCTCTCTCTCTCAATACCGCAAAGGAGGAGGTTGAACTGTTTGCTCGACATGTGAGTTTTATTGCGGGTTGAAGGATATTGACGAGTTTGTGTGTGTGTGTGTGTGTGTGTGTGTGTGTGTGTGTGTGTGTGTGTGTGTGTGTGTGTGTGTGGCTGATCTGATGGATGGTGAAGAGATGGAAGGCTGGATGGTTATGTAAGGACTGATGCATTAGAGAAACCGCAGATGCAGACAGAGATCGAGTTGGTTTATGTCTGTATGTTTATGTATGTATGTATGGATAGATGGAATAGAAAAATATTTACTAGTCAATTTTCCACCTGATTTTTACCTGTGTGTACG
>NW_027642954.1:152500-195000 GCF_032717465.1 Coenobita brevimanus
TGTGTGTGTGTGTGTGTGTGTGTGTGTGTGTGTGTGTGAGTGTGGGTGTGTGTGTGTGTGGGTGTGGCGATGCGTGTGTGCAAGAGATAGAAAAACCCAACTGTCGGTGTGAACCAAAAGGCAGGAGTGGCCATAAAGAATTTTCATGTACACCATTGGGGCTCCTCCACGTGATTCATAGGCTACGCCTTCGCCATCAGACGTAAGTGATACCGTTATAGGAGATCCCTGGCCACAGCAGACCTACTCGCCACAGCAGACCTACTCCCCACAGCAGACCTACTCCCCACAGCAGACCTACTCCCCACAGCAGACCTACTCCCCACAGCAGACCCACCCTCACAGCACACTCAGGCATATGTGTAGCTCTGGTGGGCTAGAACAGTAAGTGCTTCTGTTATACAAGACCCCTGGCCACTGGAATCCTTCTCTACTCCAGTGTATGCCTGGTGCGATAAAGCTGGTTCCTGCAGCCTTTAAGATAAGTACATATGAAGTGCCATTGAAAAGAGGTGTAGGTGCTGCCTCGTTTGTATCTTCATAGTGTTCCACCAGGTCGTCGGCAGATGTCTAGGATGCTACTGTGAGAAACATCGAGATCAATGGTTCATCCTGTTACAACATTCCTTATACCTGGCCCCTGCAGTACCTTTGACAAACAGTACTCCCTTTACCTGGCCCTTACAGTACTTTATTTACCTGGTCCCCACAGTACCTTTCACAGCAGTCCCTTTACCTGGCCCCTGCAGTACCTTTGACAAACAGTAGTCCCTTTACCTGGCCCCTGCAGTACCTTTGACAAACAGTAGTCCCTTTACCTGGCCCCTGCAATACCTTTGACAAACAGTAGTCCCTTTACCTGGCCCCTGCAATACCTTTGACAAACAGTAGTCCCTTTACCTGGCCCCTGCAGTACCTTTGACAAACAGTAGTCCCTTTACCTGGCCCCTGCAATACCTTTGACAAACAGTAGTCCCTTTACCTGGCCCCTGCAATACCTTTGACAAACAGTAGTCCCTTTACCTGGCCCCTGCAATACCTTTGACAAACAGTAGTCCCTTTACCTGGCCCCTGCAGTACCCTTCTGTCTACCACCAAACTGCTAGCCTCACGTACTCTCATAATTCGTATGCTGCTGCACTACCTTATCCTGTACTCCTGTCTCCCTACATACATTCTATCACACCAAGCCCCACCATACATACTCAGCTGCCCTTTTGTGCACTCTTCGGCTCACCTTCCCCAACTGCCTCTGTTTTTGAGCTAAAAATCTTCCTGTTGTTTCTGTTTCACTCCCTGTTCTTCTAGCTGGAGGGATTATATAGTGTTCTTTAAATCTTCACTAATGACGGCAAGGTTAAGACACAGACAGACAGACAGACAGACACACACACACACACACACACACACACACACACACACACACACACACACACACACACACAGTATGTAAAAAAGAAGTCCCCACCAACATTAAAGGGAGCGAGAAGGCCTGAAGGTGGCCGATAATTTTACAACCTAGTCTTGCCAGCACAACACTAGCGGTCGCACCTCATTATGTAGGAGTCTGTGTCGCCCTGCTCTTGCCTGACACACACCCATATCTCAGTCCCTCGTACACATTGACCAAGGGCCTCACTGTGCCGCAGTCTGTGTCACCCTGCTCTAGTCTGACATCCAGCCACATCTCAGTCTTCTGTATAAGCTGAGCATGAAGGACACATTATAAAGGAGTCTGGCGTGTAGACATACTGCGAGGCGTAAGGGAAGGGAATATTGAATTTCCGATCAGAGAGTGACAGAGACAGACAGACAGACAGACAGACAGACAGACAGCGAAGCCAGATTTCTCATTCAATTATCCAACGGAAAACGCGACACCAATCATTACAGACAGATACTAAACCCAGCTCTAACGGCCTTCAATAAGAGTTAATGATGTAATGACGAAAAGACCAGAGGCAACTGCACAAATAATGGAGTCCTGCGTAAGACTCGTTATATGATTTATTCTCTCTCTCTCTCTCTCTCCCTCGTACCTTAGCAGTAGTTTCTATATTAATGATTGGACAGACAGACAGATAGACAGATAAATAGATAGATACATAGATAGATAGACATTTCAGCTTTCTACCCAAACCAGCGTCACAGCATCCCACACATATAAGATCAGCTTTATACCAAATAAGAGACGCCTATAAATTCACAGTATAGCTGTTGCCTGGGCTGGTGTCTTTAGCCTCACATTAATTGAAGACACTGAGGCCCAGGGTGACTCCAAAGCAATCAGTGTCAGCCAGAGAGCACTAAACACGTGTGAGAGAGCTGCAGAGACACGACCACCAGGCTCTGAGATGACATATAGTTATTAGTGTCAGCCAGAGAGCACTAAACACGTGTGAGAGAGCTGCAGAGACACGACCACCAGGCTCTGAGATGACATATAGTTATTAGTGTCAGCCAGAGAGCACTAAACACGTGTGAGAGAGCTGCAGAGACACGACCACCAGGCTCTGAGATGACATATAGTTATTAGTGTCAGCCAGAGAGCACTAAACACGTGTGAGAGAGCTGCAGAGACACGACCACCAGGCTCTGAGATGACATATAGTTATTAGTGTCAGCCAGAGAGCACTAAACACGTGTGAGAGAGCTGCAGAGACACGACCACCAGGCTCTGAGATGACATATAGTTATTAGTGTCAGCCAGAGAGCACTAAACACGTGTGAGAGAGCTGCAGAGACACGACCACCAGGCTCTGAGATGACATATAGTTAGCCTTTGAGAAAACAGGAGAGACTTTGCAAGAGGCTGAACGCAAGAGTAAAATTAATTAGATGGTCACATGGTTCTTCTGGTGACCGTGTTATATCTATCATGAATACTGAATTTAAGGCTGACCCGAGACTTCATGCACTGAATTAAGATGATGAAGAAGAGATAGACAGATAGACAAACAGATAGACACAGAAAGATTGACATTTTTAGATATTGATGTGTGTGTGTGTGTGTGTGTGTGTGTGTGTGTGTGTGTGTGTGTGTGTGTGTGTGTGTGTGTGTGTGTGTAAACTGTGTCAGTATCAAAACACGTTCTAATATACAAGAGAAAGCTAAGGTATAATAAGCAGAATAAACAGCTGAAGAACTGGTGCAACGATGCTTCCCATGCCACATAGCCAGCAGCCTCTCAGTGCACCCCAAACCATCCCAATCTGTTCCCTCGTCCATTCTAGAGCGACAGTTATAAGAATGGGTGAAGATTTTAGTGACAAGAGAGAGACGTCAAGATGGGGAAAAAGCCTACTGTCGGATAGAGAATGAAATCTTGGGAGGCCTGTGGAATTCTTGGTTGTGGAGAGAGTGACTGGGTGTAAAAATATGTCCTTGCATGTGTTCCCAGTTTATATGTTTAGATTTGGTATGAATGAAAGGGAGGAATTGATTTAGAGATATTAAACAACTGGGACGATGGTGGAAAGAAAATGATGCGTGTGCAGAACTGTTATTGGGAGAGAGAGAGAGAGAGAGAGAGAGAGAGAGAGAGAGAGAGAGAGAGAGAGAGGTCACTGGGTCAAGTAGGCAGGCAGGATCACAATGAGGTATAATGACGCCCCAAACATATTATCGCGTCTCACCAGTCTACATTCCACACAGCCTCTCTGATCTTTAAGCAAAAAATAAAGCCTAACTAACAACAAGAAGTAAGTATAAGTTGGCTATTCATGCTTCAAGTGAAATGGAAAAGTAATCAGGAAGTTCAATAAAATTCTTCCTGAATATTATGATAAATGAAACTCTCACTGGCAGAAATGATCCATGATTTTTTACATTCATGACTAATGTGATGGTCTTGGTAGGGATTTTTTTTTCTTATGTCCTGCGGTTTGTTGGAAGGTCATATAAGACTCCTTTGTTTTCATACCCATAAACTGTTCCTTACCCCAGCCTGGTTTGGATCTCAGGCAATTTGGGACCACAGCCCACTGCTATTTCCATTTTACCCATAGAATCCGGTAGCTTAAATATTTGCATGAAGAATGAATCGAAACCTATTCATCTGACAGGATATTCTGGTTCCCGTTGCTACCCACCCCATGATGGGGAAATTAACTGGCAAAATCATCTAATATATTACCACTACGCCGGGAATCGAACCCGGGACTCTCAGGTGAGAGCAAGGCAGCAAACCACTACACCACGACCAGGTAAAAGTTGTCTCACATTGTCACAATCTTGTAACCAATCTTGTAACCAATGTCCCTCCGTGGGCATGGAGAGGATGAGATAACCCCCTGGCACTCGGGCAAGTAGATGCTTTTAATCTATCCCAAGCACTTATGGCAAGTCAGAATGATGAGAGAAACCTGTACTTTACACAGGAAAAATCATCCAATATATTACCACTAGGCATAATGGTAATATATATATTGGATGATTTTTCCTGTGTAAAGTACAGGTTTCTCTCTTCATTTTAACTGGCAAAACTTGATCTACAACACATAACTTTGGGCTCTAACCCAGTTGTGCTTGGAGATTTAATACTAGGTTCGGTGGAGACAGAGAAGTGAGGGCATGTAAACGTGTGTGGTGTGTTTCGTGGGAAAAGTCAATTAAATAGAGACAGATATTCCTGGAAGTTCATATTTCGAGCCCATTCATATGAAACATGCTGCAGGCTGGTACACAGACAGACAAATAGCTATAAAAGTTCAGAGCTAGCTGTGCATCACCTCCATATCTTTAACTTTCTCTGCCTCAGCCTCCTCTGCCACCTGTCTCGTATGATATAAATCAGATAGTCCTTCAGCCCGTCCCCCCGCTTCCCTCTCAAACAACATCCACCTCAGCATCAGACACCTACACTGCCAACTTTTACTCCCACATGCGACTCTGACGAGAAGCCTACACGTGGTGGCACTGTGCATCCTGGGTGAAGCGAAGCAGCTGTAGCGTCTACCCTGGAGCCAAACTTCCTTATATTTTCCTGCGCACTGTCGTGGGGAAGGGCCCTGGATCGATCCTGGTTAGGCGCTGTATACAAAGGGGTACCGGATCCCTACATGGTGTATGTACTTCGTATGGTACTATACCTGTAAGAGGGCCCCACAAAAGCAGTTGTTTACCTGTGGTCCACGGGAGTGTTTGGTCAGACAGACCTGGCTTAAACAACAGCAACAACAACTCTCACATCTGAGAAAGTTGAAAGACGGACAGGCAACGCTCTTACCACTCCTAGGCTCCTATAACTCACTACCAGCTGAACAAATCATCTGAATAGACAGCTAGAGTTGTTCCTGGCATGAGTGAGTGACATTATACCCACAATCAGTACACAGGCCACGTGCACTACCAAACTCTTACTCCCAAAGGGTTGAGAAAGTACAGAAGACATAATACACTCCTTTTAAACTAGCTTAGCTTAAAATTCCATACTCTCCATCCTGAATGTTGAGTTGTAGGGATACAATAGCACTAGAATATTATGCCTGTCGCGTAGAAATGCAAAGGACGTAGAACTGTATTATTGTCTTTGGCTGCAAATGGGCTATGTGAATTAAGCTGCAAAAGGACGAAAATCTGGGTCAAGTTAAGAGTAAAAGGAGTACAGTCTCGTCAACAAGAAAGGCACTGAAAGTCACTGATATGTCGCCCGTTGAAGAGATTTGGCCAATAATATTGCCATAACTTTGACCTTATCTGATTTCCTTGCTTAGTAGGTTTTAAATTGGAAGCTTCATTAGTAAGATGAAACTTAGCTCTCCAAGGCCTGCATAAATTTCTTTCTCTCTACCTCCTAAGACGAGTGTGTGTGTGTGTGTGTGTGTGTGTGTGTGTGTGTGTGTGTGTGTGTGTGTGTGTGTGTGTGTGTGAGAGAGAGAGAGAGAGAGAGAGAGGCAGCTCCTGTCTCCCTGAACCAAAGATAATTCTAACACCATCAATATACTGTACATACAGGTATATAAAGACATGAATAAAACTGAGTATTATCAAGACAATGGAAAGTCAAGTCAAGTGGGTTTAGTCAAGTGTGAGCGAGTTCATTTGCCAGACAGCAAGTGAGTCATCAGAATTCAGGACACGTACGACCGCTAGAAGGAACAGGACGACCCCTAGTAGGCAAGAACGACCCCCTCTTCCAGTACACAGGGCCCCCAGTTTGATGACTCCATGCCAGAGCACATACGACCCCAGTAGGCAAAGGACGACCCCCTACCAGAGCACACACGACCCTCAATAGTCAAGGAACAACCCCACTTTCCAGACCCCCTACCAAAGCAACACGACCCCCACTCTGACGTCCCTTACCAGAGCAAACACGACCCCCACTCTGACGTCCCCTACCAGAGCAAACACGACCCCCACTCTGACGTCCCCTACCAGAGCACAAACGACCCCAGTAGGCAAAGGACGACCCCCTACCACAGCGCAAACGACCACCACTAGGCAGGGAACAACACCCAACCAAAGCACTACACAAAAGTAATGGTGGAGGAAATTTAGGGTGTAAAATGAAAGAGGGTTCAGATCTGTGCCCATCGAATACACGTAACTTATTTAGAAAGATGACCTATTTTTGCTACGTCGCAGTCTTACCCTCACTATACTCTTTCTACTCTAACTTGGCCTAAAAACTGCCATCAGTCCGACTTCAGTGCTGAATGGAACAATAGGTTATCGCAAGAATATGATGCTAGTCACGAAGAAGTACTATGGCAAGGATGCAGAGACGCAGCATTCTTTTTCTGGCACTGAGCTACGTGAATTACGTTGCAAATGGGCGAGAATATGTGCCAAGTTAAATCCAAATACATCAGTAAGAGTGGCGACAACAACCTGTATATAAGAGGAAGAATAGGAGAGAAATTAGTGGTCATTCCCTAGTACCTTCAGTAATCCAATCAGTATTAGGGGTTCTTCCTACCTTAAATACATTCAAGATGGTAAACTGGGAAAAAACAAACATCCCTGTGGTGAAGGGATTAAAACAAGAGTTGCGGAGATGAGTGAAGCTAGTTGTGTATAACGATGTGTGGAGTATTTCAGAGTCGATATATATGCAAATGATGCTGTGTTGCTTGCTAATAGTGAAGGGAATGTTTGTGGACTGCGAATGAGGTTTGTGCATGTCTGTTAGTGGCGAGAGCTCAGTGGAAATGTAGGTAAGAGAGAAGGAATGGTTGTGGGGAGAGAGCAGTAACTCAAAGTGTTGTGTCAGTGAATGGAGGGAAACTGAAAGGACAAAAAAGCTTAACTACCAACGTAACCACCTGCAATATCCACTACATAATCTAACCATGATGTAAATAGTTGAACTAGTATTCAGAATCAATGTAGCCGTCATCATCATCATCATAATCAACTGACCTTTTCTCCTCACTGAAAGATGGGGTTCAACTCACAAGGAAAGACAAACACGAACGAGGCAGATCAATAAAACACACACACACACCACACACACACACACACACACACACACACACACACACACACACACACACACACACACACACACAGACTCAAAACAGTAACATCTATTAAAAACAAGAACAGTAAGAGAAAAACACCGAGTATGAATGTAACTGACAATAAATATAGATATATAGATGGATAGAAACGCAGATAAATTGATATTCATAATACACATATAGCCTACAAAGATTAATATACATACACAGCTTCATAAGTCTCCAGATACACAGACAGATACACAGAAAAACACTGGATAGACAGACACAGAAAGGAAAAGGGAAAAGAATATAAAGGAAAGAGCGATGATACGAAGAAATCATCGAAAAAATGGAATAACTGATCATAAGAAAATTATTTATACAAAGAGGGTGACTTTATATAACATGGGAAGGTGAGCGGGTGAGATGATTTTGTGATTACGGTACCAAAGCATGACGGTGCTCTCTCTCTCTCTCTCTCTCTCTCTCTCTCTCTCTCTCTCAACTCCTTTTCTTTTCTCTCTCCCTGACAAATTGGTACACAGGAGACAGAATTGTAAAATCTGATTGCTCTCTGCTTCAAGTATGTAATTTGATATCATTCTTATAGGGTGGAAATTGGTCTACTTGTGTGTGTGTGTGTGTGTGTGTGTGTGTGTGTGTGTGTGTGTGTGTGTGTGTGTGTGTGTGTGTGTGTGTGTGTGTGTGTGTGTGTGTGTGTGTGTGTGTGTGTGTGTGAGAGAGAGAGAGAGAGAGAGAGAGACCTCCCTAGCAGCTCTTCTTTGGCGATTTAGTTTGCATTTAATTCCTCACCATTTTCCCCCCTTATTTCTTAAGTATCTGCAATATATCCCTGTATTTCCCCTATGACACTTCTCTACGTCCCTAAATTTCCCTAAAGATTCCCTCTATTGCCCCTAAAATATTTCCCATTACGTAGCAAGTCTCTCTCAGTCCTTATATCTCCCCTAAATCTTCCCTTTCTCTCCCCAAACACATTTCCCTTTGCCATTTACCCTCCCCATTGGCCACATATAGTAGCCCTACCTTCACCTTGGCCTAAATGAAAACAAAAGAAGCTGGAACAATGGGAGTTGGGATTAGAGTTGGCACTTGAGTTGACACTTGAGTTGGGACTTGACACTTGAGTTAGCACTAGAGCTGAAACTTTATTTGGCACTCGAGTTGGCAGTAAAGTTGTCACTTGAGTTGGTACCTAAGTTGGCGCTTGAGTTCGGACCTAAGTTGGCGTTTGAGTTGGCTCTTGAGTTACCCTTGGAGTTTGGACTTACGTTCGCGCTTGAGATGTAACATAAGCTGACGCTTGAGTTGGTGCTTAAGTTAGCTCTTGAGTTGGCACTTACGTTGACAGCTGAGTTGTAGCTTACGCTGCATTTGAGTTTGGACTTAAGTTGACACTTGAGTTGGGACTTAAGTTGGTGATAGAGTTTGGACTTAATTTGGCGCTTGAGTTGGGACCTAAGCTGGCCCTTGAGTTGAGATTAAGTTGGTGCTTGAGTGGGACTTAGGCTGGCACTTGAGGCTTAATTTTTCGCTTGTGCTGTGACTTATGTTGACGTTTGAGCTGGGACCTAAGTTGGCACTTGAGTTTGTATGCTGTCACATGAGTTGGGACTTAGGTTGACACTTGAGTTGGGACTTAAGCTGGCACTTGAGTTAGGACTTAAGTTTCCCCTTGAGTTGACACTTACGTTGGGGCTTGATTCGAGACTTAGGTTGGCACTTGAGTTGGGGTTTCAGTTGGCACTGGAGCTGGGACTTAATTTTGCACTTCAGTTGGGATTTAAGTTTGTTCTTGATTAGGGACTGAGGTTGGCACTTCGAGTTGGTACTTAGGTTGACACTTGAGTTGGGACTTAAGTTGACTCATGAGTTGGAACTTAAGCTTTCACTTGAGTTTGGAATAATGTTGGCACTTGAACTGCAACATAAGTTAGCACTTGAGTTGGGACTTAAGTTGACTCGTGAGTTGGGACTTAAGTTGACACTTGAGCTGTAACTTAGGTTGGTAGCCCCACACTCCCCCTGCCTGTCAGCTGGGATATACCGGTACGTACATATTGCCTTTCACACACTCTGAAGCCAAGGAGGGTTTTCAGTACTGCATCGACTTCATCTGCTCTCCCTCCCTGCCTGCAGTATGCGATGCACTTTGCCTTCACACACTAATGGCAGACAAGCACACTATTAGCCTAGTAGCCACATACACCCTGCCAGTAAGCTAGGATATATATACTGCCTTCACACACTAATGGCAGACACAAGCACACTATTAGCCTAGTAGCCACATACACCCTGCCAGTAAGCTAGGATATACATACTGCCTTCACACACTAATGGCAGACACAAGCACACTATTAGCCTAGTAGCCACATACACCCTGCCAGTAAGCTAGGATATATATACTGCCTTCACACACTAATGGCAGACACAAGCACACTATTAGCCTAGTAGCCACATACACCCTGCCAGTAAGCTAGGATATATATACTGCCTTCACAAACTAATGGGAAATTTTGGATTATTGCACCAACTTCATTATCTCTTCCTATAAGCCACACACCAAGTGCCTTCGGCAATTATGATTCCAGGCTTGATTGGACACAGTCGGGGAAGAAGCCAGTTTCATTATCTGGTGCAGCACAAATCTGCCAAACCCTTACTCTTAGTTCTCTCTAATTGGGTTTACTGCGAAGATGGAGTTTCGGTCTGACCTGAACCCATGTCTACTCGGAATTGCATGAAATCCATAATATAGCTAATGTTAGTATGTGGCTGTAATTCTGTCATATGAACAACTGAGATAGAGTGAAATCAGACACATCAAACACTGTAATTATTACTAACACAGATACCGTATATTTGCAGTATTTCAAACGTATTTACTTCTCGTTCCTCTTCTAACTCCTTTGTTTTTCTCCTACCTCGGTTATCTATTACTCCAAGTATCCTATAAATCACAGCAGACTCTCCATGATCTCTCTCTCTCTCTCTCTCTCTCTCTCAAAGAGGAGAGAGAAATACGGAAGGCAGAACACAATGCCGGCAGAGCAATATCGGTGAAATATGACTCATGACTGCATGCCACCTGTACCCCTCCTCACCAACCCTTCCACCCACCCATTTTCCTGACCCTCTTCCACCAACCTACCCACCTAACGCTCCCCTATCCATCCACCCATCGCCCGCCCACCCATCTGGCCATCAGTCCTGGTCAGTGCTGTGCTGCAGGTGTATAATTATGCTAACTATAATTACCTTACCGTCTACCTCAAGCCACTTGGGGAGGTCTCACAATAATAGTGTTCATTTAACGAACACCACTATGGCACATTTTCTAGTCAGCTTCGGGGGCTTTCTGGCAATCTTCCAAGCCAACTCATTCCTGCATCAAGTGTTTTTTGTACTAGTTCATGAAGTACTTCTACACACAGTTCCAATATATATAAAACATTATCTCTCCTTCTCTCTCTCCATCTGTCTATCTAGCTATCTATCTGCCTACCTTCCTATTTATCTACCTATCTATCTATCCTATCTTTGTCTTTCTCATCCCACACAACCCAACACTCCCTCCTCTACTCATACTCATTTTTTGTATTAACATCAGTCATGGTACTTTCTCCCTTGACCAAGAGAGCTTCTGTTATGGACTCTTGAGGGCATGACCCGTGTTTCGACCCCAGCTGACCTTAAAAGAGTAGGGGGAAGGGGAGGAGGGAGCGGGAGGAAAGGGAGAGGGGATAAAAAGGAGGAAGGAGCAATAAGGGGAACCAGAATTGGAAGGAAAGGGAGAAAAAGAATTAGAGGAAACCATTAATTTGTTAAACACACACACACACACACACACACACACACACACACACACACACACACACACACACACACACAATAAAGCCTTCACATACATCAACAAGCAAGGAAGGTCCACATCTGCAAAGCCACAACACAGTTACCTCTGACCCGTAAAAGGATCCCACGGACGTAGATGGCCAGAGACAAAATGAAAACTGGACCCACTAACACCACACCACACCACACCATACCACACCACAGCACACTACTCTGCCCTACCCCTACCCTTTCCCCCTTACCTGGAGTCTTCACAGGATATATCTCCCCCCCCCCCTCTCTCTCCCTCTCTTAATATTCCAGAAGCTTGCTATCTTGCTCACAGCACCTAATAGAGCCTACACATCAAGCTTACATGTTTAACTTAGATCTGTAAACTGATCAGAGCAGCACCTGGCAAGTCTGACGGTAGTGTTTATATTTTAGCTGACTTTCCCTTCTCCCTTTCTCCCTCTCTCCCTTCTTTCTTTCTACTTCTCTCCCTCTCTCCTCTTCCCTCTCTCACTTTCCCTCTCTCACTTTCCCTCTCTCCTTTTCTCCCTATCTCCTCCTTCCCTTTCTACTTTTCTCCCTCGTTTCCTTACCCTTCTCCATCCCCCTCACCCTCTTCTACACTCTCTTGCTAAACCCCCTTCACTCTCTCCTCTCTCATTCCCTTTCCTTTCTTCCATCCCCTTCACCCTCTCCTTATCTCCCTCTCTCTTCTTCCAGTCCTTTCATTCTCGCTTTCTTCTCTCCCCCTCTCCTTTTCTCTTCTTTCGTCCCCTTCACCCTCCCTTCCTTCTTCTCTCCCTATCCCTTCTTCCTCCTCCTTACCCTATCTTTCGCTTCGTTTTCTCTTATAATCTTTAATTCTATAGAACGTTTATTCTAACCTGACCAAGATCTCTAACCCCTTTCAGCTCTATTGATGGCCAAGTATAGTCAGACTGGAGGGATAATTTGACTTTTAACCAAGGAGATTCATTCCTACCTCAAAACTAAAGTTGATCGCATTCCATGAAACCACGGCTTAGTAATCAATCTGTTAGAGTGGCCCAGTTCCCTCAGATGAAATATAGACTACGGTATATCTAGCTTCCCTCTATCATGTCTTCTATTGGCAGAGTTGTGTTATTCAGAGGCTTGGTTACTCTCCTTTCCCCAATACTCCTTATGTTATGAATCCCAACGATGTGGAAAGGATAAACATTGATTGACTGGGAGTGTATGCGAGGGAGGTGGAGGGGGAGGGAGAGACCAAGGATGAGATGGAGGGATGGGGTGGAGGAATATAGGAGAGAGGGGGTGAGAATGAGAAACTAAGTAGGAGGGTGTATGTGAGTGAGGTGGAGAGGGAGAGGAGGAAGTGGAGACCAAGGATGAGATAGAGGGATGGAGAGAGGCTGTGAGTTGGAAGGAAGGCAGGGAAATGTCAAAGTGGAGGCGATTTGTTTGTGGCCACCCATTACAAGATAAATGCGTCTGGCAAGAGAAAGACAGACAGACAGATAGAGAAGCAGATAGACAGTTAAACAGATAGACAAATTTGAACCCTGGACTCACACACTGTGGCCAGATGTTAAAAGCTTATCACTTACCTGTAATGTCTCTCACCGCCACAGTCTCTTACCTGGAGAAGAGATAAATAATGTTAGTATGTTGAGATAATATACAGTCACTGAGAAAGTCGTAGTGTTTTCCATGTTATTGTTGCACATAATTATTTTGTGTGTGTCCCTGAAGACGAATATAAATGCTAATAAAAATAGCTACAGGAAGGAAATTATCACACTTCTTAACACGATAATACCAGAATAAATATAAGACAAGCGATCCTGTGAATTCCTCTCTCTATAAAAATGTACTAAGAAATATACTAGGTGTGTGCTGGGAATGGACTGTACAACAAGTGGGAATTTCTCCAGTTCATTTGCTGAGTCAACATGCAACACAAGACCGCCGAAGGACCCATGCCCCACCAGTCACTCTGTTCCATCACACACAACGCTGAAGGGGAGCCTGCGCGTGGTGGCACTGTGCAGTCTGGCGGATCTCCGACATTTCACTCTTATTGTCACAGCTGCCAAGGTCAGAGAACATTTCAATCTACCCCATTTGGATACCGGTCAAGCCTTTCACTGGCCTGGTATCAGTGGCCTTGCATCAGTACTGCCTATTTACCGGGCACTCCAGGAGCTATATTGCCAGGTTTATCTCTCTGCTGGTGTATTTATGGCCAGTTGGGAGGGCGGGTTGGATGTTGAAGCATCCGTGTTCTTATCGTACCGTAGCATTTCTTCCTTTGCTATTTATTTTGCTTATTACACCGAGAATCATTCACGCAGACAATGTTATTTTTATATCATCTATTTATTTGCCAACGTTATCTCCCTGCTGGTGTATTTACGGCATCCTTCTTATCTAAGGGGCGTGGAAAGCTTCGTAGCGCTTTACATTTGGCTTTTTATTTTGCTTGATTACATCGACACTCCTTCAGGCTTATTATTTATTGTTATTATTATTTTATTTCTTTGCCATCGCTATGTCTCTGCCAGTGGGCGAGGTGGGATGCATTTTTTTTTTTTTTTTTTTTTTTGGTCATTCAGTCATATTGGCATCGTCGGATCGAATATCTAGAAAAAAGACTCGGCAAAGTCGCACCCTCGTCATCCTCAAATAATATAAGGTAATATGTTAGGTTAACGTTAGGTTAGGCCTAAGCTGGTCAGGTATAGGTTGGTTTAATGTCAAAACACGGCTTTGCTGATGATTTTATGGTTTGATTAGCCATTCACCTGTTCCCGAGCGACGGCATTGGCCAATTATTTTTCGCTAATCTCGCTCCGATGTTACCCCCTCTACCAAAAAAAAAAAAAAAAAAAAAAAAGGCAGGCGTGGTAGATGTAGAGGCAGCCATGTTGCTGTCACAGGGGACCGTGGTCTTGTTTTGGCTTCGTAACACAGATATACAATCGTCCCTCAACCCCTTCCCAGTCCCGCTAAAAGAGGTTGGTGGAATGCAAGCAAGTGGCAACTTCAGCCTACAGTCTACCGAGCTCATCTCATTATGAATATTGGGCCGCAAAAGTAACTAATAAACTGTTTGACACTATCTAATACGTACGAGAGCTGCTGGACCTTTGGGAACGGGCTGGTTCGTCTATGTTCAGAGTTGAGTGCATTAAAAGAATTCTCCCTCCTAATTCCTTTCACCCTTCTCTCCCTGCATGAAGTGACAGGGATATACGCGACACACACACACACACACACACACACACACACACACACACACACACACACACACACAGTTAAACCCCAAGAGTACCTCCTTCACTAACAGTGCAATTCGAGTCTGCCTTATCAGAATTACTAGCTCACTGCAATAACCACTCGGCCACCGTCCCCACCACTGTTGCTTTGCTATAAACACTTCTTATGCACACTCACAAGGATGGCGAGGGGCAGATCTGTGAGTGTGTATATCGTGTGTCTGTAGGAGGTAGTTGGCAATTTATCACACAAATATTTCACTGTTCCTCTTGCACTATCTTAGGCGAAAGTGGGTGGGGGGGAAGTGTGTATGTGGGGGGGGGTTCTGTGTATGTGGGGGGGGTTCTGTGTGTGTGTGTGGGGGGGAGTGTTTTGTGTGTGTGTGTGTGTGTGTGTGTGTGTGTGTGTGTGTGTGTGTGTGTGTGTGTAATTTATAGCACATCCACATTCTTCTCTCAGTACTAGTCTTATCATGTTTTATTTAAATATATATAGAGTAGACCATATCCATATATAGCACTCCATTAGAAAGTCACACACACACACACACACACACTCTCTCTCTCTCTCTCTCTCTCTCTCTCTCAACCCTTAATTAGGAGCAGAAAATTGACCTGCCGGGGTGCAAGAAACCTACAATAGGGAATTTTCGTACCCAAGTGATTTTACGACGCAGAGAAAACAGTGTAGCGTGAGTATGAACAATTGAGAGTGAAAGCAGTGGAAACGGATATGTTGAGAAGAATGAGAAACTGACTAGGAGAGTACAGCTTGGACCCTGCTGGAAGGACGTACGAGTGAGAGCAGTGGAAAGGGATTATCGGAGAGGAGCCTGTGGAGTTACATGGAGAGACAGACAGACAAACGAAGAAGTAAAGGAGTGTTGTGGTGTTGATGTGGATTTGGTTGACACTGTTAAGAGAAAATCTCTGAGATCGCTCGGCCATGTGGGGAGGTTAGAGAATGAGGTACTTGAAGAGTGTATGCAAGTGAGGTGGAGAGGGAGAGGAGGAGGAGACCAGGGATGAGATGGAGAGATGGAGTTGAGAAGTATATGACTGAGAGACTGGAGAGGTAGGTGAATGGGAAGAGGAGGAGGGGGAGACCACGGATGAGATGGAGGGATGGAGTGGAGAGGTATGTGAATGAAAGACTAACTAGAGGAGTGTATGAGAGGGAGAATGAAGGGAAGGGGAGAAGGGGGAAATCACATTGTATTTCACCATTACCAATTCATTATAAACTGATTACTGTCTGAATCATTTAACCAACACGGCAGTGGCTGAGTGGCTTGCGTCCCTAACTCAGATGGAAAATGAGAGACAGATGAATACCAAGGAAATTAACAAAGATAAATACGAAGAAAAATGACTGACATAAATACGAAGAAAACTGAGGCAGATAAATACAAAAAAAAAAAAAAAAAGGAGAGACAAGCAGGAAGGAAAATGAGAAGAGAGAAATAAGAAGGAAAATGAGAAACTGATGAAGACGAAGGAAAAAGAGGGGGTAAATGAAAGAAGTGTCACGTTGACCTTAATGACAGTGTACTTTTAAAACTGAGAGCCAGGTAATTAACTGTATTAAATTGAGAGCCAGGTAATTAAACTGTGTAACCTTATGCTGACACACCACTAGAGGGGGAGGTTATAATGGCTGGTTACCCTCAAACAGGCTCCTATGACCCACTCTCAGCTGGCCACGAAAGGGTTTAGGGTAGTGACAGTGTGCTAGGAATATTGATGGCCTTTGGTTCTTCCCTGCATAAAAAAAAAAAAAAAAATCCAGTGCCTGTACTATGCCCTGCCGTCCATGTTTATAACAAACGACGATTTCCTTCCCATACTCTTGTTTTGTGTTTCATACTGTTAAAACAAAAATTATTACTCAAAATCTTTCATTGCTATAGCCAGTTGAAAAGTACTACTGTTACAACAACAACAACAACTACTACTACTACTACTACTACTACTACTACTACTACTACTACTACTACTACTACTATCTCGTCACTGCAAGACCAGTCGCTTACTCGTATAATTGCAAGTTACTTTAATTACTCCCTTTGACCCTAACAAACTATTATTTTCTCACGCATTTTCCACCGTCTGTTTCCTTCCTTCCCTCCTTCTCTTCCTCCTTCCTTCCTTCCTTCTTCCTTTTCTTCCTTCCCTTTTTCTTCTTCTTTCCATTTCTTCCTTCCCTCCTTCTTTCCTTTTCTTCCTTCCTTCCTTCTTTCCTTTTCTTCCTTCCTTCCTTCTTTCCTTTTCTTCCTTCCCTCCTTCTTTCCTTTTCTTCCTTCCCTCCTTCTTTCCTTCCTTCCTTCTGCTTCTAATTTCCTCCCTGCTTTTTTTTCCCTCCTTCCTTCTTTCTCTTCTGAATTCATCCTCTTTTCTTTATCTTCCTCTTTCCTCTTATTTACTCTGTTTCTTGGCCTTTTCCTCCTTACTTTTTCTTCCCATTTCATCCTCCCTCCCTTTTCTTCCCTCTTTCCTCTGTTTCCTCTTCTTCCTGTTCTTCCTTTTCCTGTTTTTCTTCTTCCTCCTTCCTTCTGCTTCTTCAAACTTCTCTCTAATTCCTTTTCCTCCTCCTCCTCCTCCTCTTCTTCTTCTTCTACTTTTATTTTCATTCAGTTTGAAAGGTTTATGAAAGTGAAATTAAATGCTGTGATAAGATATACAACTGATTACTGTGCTGAGAGAGAGAGAGAGAGAGAGAGAGGGGGGGAGAGGGAGGGAGGGGGGAAGGGTGAATGTCAAACTTTTTATTTCCATCAGAGATAATTAAAGAACTTACAAATGAACCCACAGAGAAGATTAATTTCTTTTAACAGGAGGATCAAAACATATACGCCATTCATCCTGCAAGTCGTAAACGGTACAGGCAGATACAAAAGTCTTTCGCCTCTCCCGTCTTTGTTTCATCGCTGGATTGATAGACGTTGGATGTGACGTTGTAGATTGACGTTCATATACTTATTGATACATGAGTGACAGTATGCTTCTCTGTCCAGTGCGTCTCACTCAAGCATGTGTGTGTGTGTGTGTGTGTGTGTGTGTGTGTGTGTGTGTGTGTGTGTGTGTGTGTGTGTGAGAGAGAGAGAGAGAGAGAGAGAGAGAGAGAGTGGGGGGCGGCGTGGAGGGGGGTTAAGAGAATGTGGCAGAGAAGTGAATCCTCACACTATTAATCAGTGTCTCGCCCTGGTCAGATTCTCTCTCTCTCTCTCTCTCACACACACACACACACACACACACACACACACACACACACACTTTCACTTACTCATACTTGCTCTCCTTTTAGACCAGACACGATTATCTTCAGTCTTTACTTTTATCTTTATTTATTATGGCTTATATGACTCACTTTGGCTGAAGGAAATAGCTTAACGTTAGCTGGTATAAAATGCTAGACTTATCCCCACCATGACGCGGGTAAGCTGAAGAAACTTAACGCATTCGAAAGCTTAAGCAAGAGTACACAAGGCAGAGAGAGAGGCACGTAAAATCCATCAACAAACACAGACATCAGCCAGTACAAACATCAAGCACTCCTCCCCCCAGTGCATTTCTCCACTTCACTTCACAGGCGCTTTTTCTTCCATCCTTAATTCCCTTACATTCAAGCTTATTTTCTCTCTTCATTCTACTCGCTTCCATTGTTCATTGTTCACTTTTTTTTTTATACATTCTACATTCGTTCCATCACTCTCTCAGGCATCAAACATCAAGCCTTCCCCCCTCCAGTGCATTTCTCTGCTTCACTTCCCAGACACACTTTTTCCATCCGAATTTTCTTATATTCACCTCTTCTATCTTCCATTTCCATTCTACCCACTTCCTTTATAAATTCTACACTCTACTGTACTTCTTACTTGTCAAGCATCTACTTTGCCCTTTTGTGTCTTCTTCACCTCATAGTTATCCAAATTCCTTTAAACTATCTCGTTATTTTTTTGTCTCTGCCTTACACATACATTATGTGTGTGTGTGTGTGTGTGTGTGTGTGTGTGTGTGTGTGTGTGTGTGTGTGTATGGTCACGAGGCGCTGTTTGTGGGCTATTGTGCTGGTGTGAGACATTCTGGAGAGGTGCTAAAGTCACTTCCTCTGGCCCCTAGGTTTGACATTAACCTAACCTCTGGACTATCTTATGTATGTTGCTAGTTATTATGTAGTAAGATATTTTACAGTCTTGACATATATACATACCAGCATTTCAAAATATACTGAATTATATAGCTATTTTTGAGGTATATGAAGCTAAATGTAAGAGTCTGGCATTATTTAGCTATAGAGTTTTTGAACGAACCAGATTTTTTAAAAGATATCCTGAAGAGACAAATAATCTGACACACTGGCATACCAGAAGCTTGATTATAACCGGTCAGACAAGCCAACTAGGTGAAGGGATGGAATGTGATAAAGTAGGAAGTGTGGGAGGGAATGTGAGAGAGTAGGGAGGTATGTGAGAGAGGGAGGGAGAGATGTGATGGAATTTGAGGGAGGAGGAGAGTGGGAGAGGGATGGAGAGATCAGGGAATGTGAAGAAGGGAGTATGGAAAAGAGAAAGAGGAAAGAGGTATGTGAGAGAAGGATGGAAGGATAAGTGAGGAGGATGGAGAGAAAAGGTGCTGATATGTGAGGAAGGGGGAAAGGGAGGAAGAGATGGTGAGAAGATGTGATGGAATGTGAGGGAGGAGGATAGATGGAAGGAGAGAAGAAGGAAAGAAGATGTGAGAGTATGTGAGGGAGGAAGAAAGGGCGTGAAGAAGGAAGTATTTGAGAGAGCGAGAGATGTGAAAGAGAGAGGGAAGAGTAGGTGAGAATGAAAAAAGTGAGAAAGGGAGGGAGAAATGATGTTTATATTCGTGCACCAGACTATACTAAAAATTCATACTCTTTATATTTTACACAATTTCAGCTCAAGAATCATAAAAATACAACCCTTCACTTCTTTCCCAATACGACCACCAGCGGAGGGAAGTTAATAGGCTTGCTTTATACTGTGTTTGCCCCGATACCATCATTACTGCGGCCCCCTATCCTTGCATACAAATGTGACGTAGGCGGGGTTCTACAGAGGCAGCTAGTCGACCCACCACAGAATAGCTTAAGGCACGAGAGAACTGGCTGTAAGAGCTGGAAAAGGAACTGCTGTGAGGCCGTGTTGCAACAGAAGCATCTGTTTATCTACAGTAGTACCAGTGAAAGTAGGAGTACGAAACGAATAATTGATGCAAGGTAGACATTGACACTAAAGAAGTCGACTCCGAAACAAAGATCTTAATATAATGGGTCATCCTATGTGCATAAAAGAATGGCAATTCTTATTAGAGTAGTCTCTGGCATTAAGCATAAGGCAGCATCCACACTAAATGCATACTGGGGAGAGGGTGCAGGGGGTAGTTCAGCATACCCCACAGGACGCGGGTGAATGCGGGCGAGTACCTCTATGCGTTACAGTGATGCTTAACTCCCTCCCGCACCAGCAAGCATTTGATCTGGACTCAGCCTAAGACGGGGACTGTGGCACAAACGCACAGCAGGGTACAAACTCAAGCGGGGAGGAGCCCTGGAAGGCCAGGTGTTTTCACAGGTCACGGTTTAAGATGCTTGGTTTCTAAATAACTGTGATTAAATAAACAGGACGCTCAAGGAGGCTGTGTTGCCACCTAGAGAGGAGAGCAAGAGTAAACGACGTTCATTACAGAACTCACAGTTTGGGTACGCTGGGTTGTGCATTTTCAGTGACAGCTGGATGAACTCAGGTACAGATGCACACATACACGTGCACACAAAAGCACTATTTTCTCCAAGCACATTCTAACGACCAATATTTTTACCTCTTTCAGACTGACAATGAGTCTATTCGTATGCAAATATAACAAAACTATAAACAAAAAGAACAAACTGTTTGAGGGAGAGAGAGAGAGAGAGAATGTGTGTGCGTGTGTGTGTGTGTGTGTGTGTGTGTGTGTGTGTGTGTGTGTGTGTGTGTGTGTGAATTCTCAGGTAGAGTCAGCGTATATCCACACCTGACTGTGTTTACATTTGGGTCTACTAATAAAACTTATGAAACCCATAAAAGAAACATTACAAGCTTAATTTCAGCTTATTACTGCCTTTCCACCATCCTCTCACGGTCGTTCATTAAAGTTGTCGTTGACTGGATGTGGTCAAAAAGGGAGAGGGTGATGGGAGAGGGATGTACAGGGAGAAAGTGTTAGCGTCAACGTGGTCAGGGTGAGACGGGCAGGTGTAGTAATTAACTCCACCTTTACCACAATGGTAGGGGGTTTTTAGTGATCCCCGCAGGCAAGCTGTACAACTTTTCATCGCCTGGGTTGATGTCTCCAATCCCATCACTGCAAGAACACTCTTTTCTCATATTATTTCTCCTACCGCAGTTGTAGTAGTAGTAGTGGTAGTAGTAGTAGAAGGATTTATTATTATTATTATTATTATTATTATTATTAATAGTAGTAGTAGTAGTAGTAGTAGTAGTAGTATAATCGGTTTGTTTTCATGTGAGAGAACTAGGTCGCTTTCACAAACTTAATACTATGTTGTAGTTACATGAAATTCCATGAACTTCATGTAGGAGTGAGTCTCCTTGGTTACTAGTCAATTTTTCTCTTAAAGCTAACTAAACTGGAGATCCTTGTGAGACGAAACGAGCTGTAGTAGCAGTAGCAGTTGCAACCTCAGACTCAGACGAAGCGTTAACCCGATGGACTGCAGGCTGAAGTTGCCCTCATCCTGCAGTCCATCATTATTCTTTTGGGGGATAGGGAGAGAACTGAGGGACTCGTGTAAAGCCAGGGAGTCGAGCAACGTAAAGGTATATCCCTCCAGCACCTTCCAGACACAATCATCAACTCACAACTTACACCTCATACTCAATCTTCCACTTCAGCAGCTATCACCCAGCTAACTGACCCTTTCCCTGAGGCCATCGTGCGGTCGATAGGCGTTATTCTTAAGCATTCTGCATCTAGACATCAGTAACTTATGTCTTACACCTCATACTCAATCTTCCAGCTCAGCTACTCCCTCACACAGGTAACTGATTCTTTCCCTGTCATTTGCCTTGCACACCTAGCTAACCAATCCCCTAAGGTCTTATTGCACCTTAAAATCAGTACACTTATACCTTACACTTTATATTCAATCCTCCAGGTTGCCAAATCTTGCCCACCGAACTGACCCTTTCCCTGTGACTAAGCAAAAACGTCTGGCCAAACAACAATATATATTTACGTCAGAGCCGATGCATTTATCATATTAATACCATCGCTCTTGTGGCATGAATTGCAATATGTCTTGGTCAGGAGGGGAGAAAGAGCAGAAGGCAAGTTTAAACCATATCTGTTCTATAACGATGCAGTTTACTTATTCCTGTTACCTCCATATGACTGTATTGAACTTGTGCCAGATGATGATGGTGATGATGATGAATGATGACGATGATGATGATGATGATGACGACGACAACGTATTTCACCTCCAAATGTCATCACTTCGGCGCTAACACCTACCGTCTATGTTTAATACCCGTACATGCTAAGGTTGTATCATAAAGGATGGTTGTATCAGTATTAGCAGGGGTGTTTTTACAGCTCGACGGGTCCTATGATAGATCAGTAAGGTCTGCTTTAAGGAAATTCAAAGCCTTAAACTGTTCTCTGCTCCAGCCGGGATTCGAACATGAGACCATTAAGGCTGCTGGCCACCACTCTACCGCCTCGGCCACCAGGTCCTCCTAGCACCACCTTATAATCCTTCTGTATATTGAAAGCCTTCCCTAATTTACCATGAAAAGGCTTGGAAGTAAAAAATTACCTTACCTCGCCCGCATACGCATTTAGTACTTGATGGGCTACTCTTCATACCATAATTTCTATATTAACACTTCAACGACGAACAGAAGTGAACATTTACCCTAATTCTGCCTTATTTTCGTTCAGTATGTTGACAGGTACTCTTTTCACCACAATTTCTCTTTACTATAACTCTGATCTACAGTACTGTGTCAGAATTATTATCATAGAGTATTAGGTCGATCAGGTGGAAGAGGTTTATGACTGTGTAAAGAGATGTTAGGGGAATATTTATGCCTTATTTGTATGGAGAGACTGTGTTAAAAGTTAGGAAGATGGCTTTAGGGAAATTCCTTCTATCAGTCAGGTAAGAGAGACGTAGTGATGTGAAATAGGATGTTGAAGTGTGTGTGTGTGTGTGTGTGTGTGTGTGTGTGTGTGTGTGTGTGTGTGTGTGTGTGTGTGTGTGTGTGTGTGTGTGTGTGTGTGTGTGTGTGTGTGTGTGTGTGTGTGTGTGTGTGTGTGCATAATGTGGTACAGAGACTATAAACAAGCAAGGCAGGGAATATTAGAGGTCTGGAAGAAGTGAAGGTGAGCGGAGAATGGGAATTATAAGTGATGAAAGAAGGCAGATGGAGGAAGAAATGAAAGTGTTAAAATGAAGCTGTAGATTTATTACACAGGAATTGGTTGCTCTTTGGCTGCAGTGTCTCTGTAATCTAAATACAAATGTCTTTCATAAACAGGAAATGTAAACGAAATTGTTTATCCTCGGAGGAAACAAATTGTGCCACATTTTACTTTTTCTTTCTTTTTTTCCACATTTTTGGTGTCCTCTCTGTGAAAATCTTTAGAGTGTGACTGACTAACCGACCCCCTCCTAGCCATGCTCCCGCATCTGAAAATGTCCTGTTGTGAGATGGAGACTTCTTCCTCATCGTCTTATGTCAGTGAAGGTAATACTGAGGCGTTGCTGTGGTCCTAGTCTCATCTGAATGTTTAACTCAGTGAACTGCAGGCTGAATGTGCCCTCCTCCTGCAGTCCAGCCTCTTACTATCAAAGGATTGTGGGGGGCAGGGTTGAACTGAGGGACCTCTTTATAACCGGGCAGTGGCGCCGCCCGGTTAGAATGATACCATCATGTGTAGGCTTCCATCACCACAGAATTACTTGCCAAAACTATTCAATATGCATCCCACAACATGTAATATTTCACAGAATTTAAGGACGTTTTTATAACCGGGCGTTGGTGCCTTGAGGTTATACGGGTGCCACCACGTGAAGGCGTCTCTCTTCATCACCACGGAAGTACTTGCTAATGTCATTCAGCATTCATCCCACAAGAGGTCATTTTTCAAGAAGGTTATACTTCCCATTCATTCCGGTCCCTCCCCCTTGCCTACCCCACAACATCCTTAGTTCATGAAATACGATGCTGTGTTGGAAGTAGATTTCTTTGGTTTGTAGTTAATGGTTATGATTCTGACAGTAATGAATAGGTTTTATGTAGGGGATGAGTGTGTGAGGGGGCTATGTGAATGTATGTGTTTGTTTATGTGTTCATATGTGTGTATGTGTGTATGTGTGCATGCGTGCGTGCCTGTTTGTGTGTCCCAAGTCTAACATCGGTAGGTACAAGGTTTTAACGAGTATGTAATATCCGTCAGCACACACGGGATACTACCCAGGTTTTCATGTGTAGGGAACTCTCAGCTTCAACTAAGTAAATAGACGAAACTGGCAGAACATGGAGGGTAAGGAGGCAGGTAAAGAGAAGGTGGGATGAAAGATGAGATTACTAGACAGGTCCAGCGAGTTTATGTGGTGGGAATGTGTGGATGGAGGGAAGGAAGAATGCAGTGTGAGAAGATTTTGAACTGACAGAGAATGAAGAACGGGAGTTAGTTGAGTGGAGCGAGACTTGAGTTTAAGAGTGAATGGCTGCGTGTGTGTGTGTGTGTGTGTGTGTGTGTGTGTGTGTGTGTGTGTGTGTGTGTGTGTGTGTGTGTCTACCTATATGTATGTTTGTACGTACATAGACAAACCAACACACAACACTGGTCCATCCTGCACTAATACATTCGTTGCAGCAGCAGTATGTGGTACGCCCTCACTGGCAAGGTTTTTCTGGCCGTGTAACCTACCATTAGCTCCCTATCCCGCCCCACCATCACACGCTAATACCTCCTTCCTCTATCTCTTAGTATTTGCCTCGGAAAAACTTGCCCACCTCAACACTGCTTTACAAACACTGCCACACGCAACCCATCCCTCAAGTTCCCCAAACATTCTACAGTAAATAGGCTTCAGGGGGGTCCAGCAGTTGCTCACTCTTACCTCTCAGCTACGGAATTCTTGTGTGTTTAGGGCACGGCTAGATCAGTGTTAGCAGTGTCTACCCTCCATCATCTGCAAACGTCCCTCTTGTTTCTCCTTATCCCCGCAAAAGGAGGATGGTGGATCGCAGAAAAGTGGTGACCAGTCTGCAGTCCACAGTGTTCATGCTCAGGTGAGCCTGGGATTGCTACTGCTACTACTATTACCAATACGAGTACAACTACCACTACTGCTACTACTACTGCTACTACTACTGCTACTACTACTACTACTACCACCACCACTACTGCTACTATCAATACTACTACTACTACTATTACTACGACCCTGCATCATTTTCTGTTTTCCATAACATTTTCTATGCTTTATTAAGTCTACTGTTTTACCACCACTGATTGTTAGGCTGACCAGTAACCTCATGAGACAACCAAAACATCTGTGAGCCCCACACCAGCAGACTGAGCCGTCCCCGCAGCACAAGATTCGGAAAGTGAGTGTCATGTGAGAGAGTGTACAGACAATTCCTGTCCCTGTCCCTGTCCCTGTCCCTACCCACCCCTGATCCCTGATCCTGATCCTGATGCCTGATCCTGATCCTGATCCCTGATCACTGATCCCTGATCTTGATCCCTGATCCTAATCCCTGAACCTGAACCTGATCCTGATCCCTGATCCTGATCCTGATCCCTGATCCTGATCCTGATCCTGATCCCTCTCTCTCCCCAGTCCCTCTCTCCCCCCCCTCTCGTCCTACACACCCAGCCTTGCAGCAGTGAGGTACGCAGAGTACACGAGAAATCTTAATCACCTAATAATACATCTTAACAAGCCAATATCTGTTGTCCGATTGTCTTGGCAGCAAACGGGATGGTTGGCCTCAAGAGTGGGTTTGTACCTCGTATATCACATCTTGCATCTGTTTCTATGTAGCCTGATTTTAAAAACTATGATTTGTAAACATAAACATGCATTAAAGAATCTAATGTACTTCAATTTTGTACAAAGCAATGTGAAGGAGTATGTGGGCAAAGACATCAACAGAATGAACTCCAAGAAGTAGAACCAGGGGTGAAGAAAGAGAAAAGACACGGTGGAGAAATACACTGAATCCACAGCAGGAGTCACATGGATGAGGAAGACTAGACCGAAGGATATTATAGATCTGAGTCAGGGAGAGAACGAGAGATAATAGATCCAAGTTAAGGAGAAAACGCGAGATAATAGATTTGCGTTAGGAGAGATCGCGAGATAATAGATCTGAGTTAGGGAAAAAACGCGAGATAACAGATCTGAGTTAGGAGAGAATGCGAGATAATAGTTCTGAGTCAGGGAAAGAACGAGAGATAATAGTTCTGAGTTAGATGAGAACGAGAGATAATAGTTCTGAGTTAGAAGACAACGCGAGATAATAGTTCTGTGCCAGGGAGAGAACGAGAGATAATAGTTCTGAGTTAGAAGACAACGCGAGATAATAGTTCTGTGCCAGGGAGAGAACGAGAGATAATAGTTCTGAGTTAGCTGAGAATGCGAGATAATAGTTTTAATAGCAAGGCTGGCACGCTTACAAAACGTCAGGGAGACAGTTCGAGCCACACACGATGACCAATTAAACCAGTGCACTGATGGCATAATGTGTTGGTGATGCCTTGTTTGTATATATGCAACATTCTGATGTAACCCTGTGTGTGGACGCTCTGAATGTGGGTATACAGTAGCCTTCCTGTGCGTAGACTACTCTGATTTCCTTTCTTTGGCTATGTCCTGGGAATTAACACTATCTTTATTCCAATCCTTTTTACCCCATTAGGATACAGGTTAAGGGGTAGACTTATCCAGACACTCAAAGGACCTGGCCAGTCGCTCACACAATAAAGAAAAACTTATGTATTGCATTAGTTAGGTCTGATAATTTCAAGCTGATCTACACAGCTGTTGATGTCACTGAAAGATTAATTCATTTCCATCTGAATGTTCATATAATACCAATGGATGAGACAGGAAATTTAGAGGGAAGGCAATGCAATATAAAACGAAGGCAGAGCTGTCAACGTGAGGTAAAAAGAACATTTGGTAATATCTATGGTGTAAGATTGTTTGAGTCAAAATATACACAGCCATACTTCACTCTCGACCATGCAGGCATCATGATTATTTAATGAGAATGTCATGTGGAGGAATTATTTTGAATCGCAGGCCAGATTAGTTTTTACATCTCAGGGCCATTCATCTTCCACACGTATTCATGAATATTACTGGCGCATTATTTCGAAAAAAAAAAATAGGATACTCCAAAGACAAACCATTCCATTCAAGTAACTACTTCAAAGGGTCAAGCATTGTCACTCTGCCAGTGTTCAGATAATTAAGTCCGTACACCTTATATGATCCTTGACTGCTGTTTATCTGTACATCTACATCTTTATCTATACTCTTATGTTTGGGTATGTGTCTGTTTAAATGCACGCACACATACACACACACACACACACACACCACCCAGCACACAAATTCAGTTCTTAGGTCATAGGTAAGCTAGATATCACAGCCAACAAACAAACCACGTTGCTTATAACCTAACCTCTGCCACCTGAAGCAGTTCCTTGAGATTAACACAGGCGTAGGTCTTCGTCTTTGGGTTCTGCTAACATGTGTGAAAATACTCAACCTCCTGCAAGCATATGCGATGAAACTTGGCACCGTGAGGGAGTTTTGTGTGTGTGTGTGTGTGTGTGTGTGTGTGTGTGTGTGTGTGTGTGTGTGTGTGTGTGTGAGAGAGAGAGAGAGAGAGAGAGAGAGAGAGAGAGAGAGAGAGAGAGAGAGAGAGAGAGAGAGAGAGAGAAACTGATTACACAAAAGGCAAGGAAAGAAGAAACAATGACGAATGAAAGATAGAGAAGGAAAGCAGATAACATGTAAGGCAAGGGAAAAAAATATCAGTAACTTCTGCAGTAAATTTCAAAGCACGGACAAGAAGTATGACGTTTATGAGAATGTGGAGTAATGAGGGAGAGACGGAGGCGCGGCGGAGGTTGTAGAAACAGGGAAGATGATGCTGGAAAAAAAAAAAAACGTACGATCTTATCTCCGTCGTAAATTAAGATTAAAAAAAAAAACAAGAAGAAGACGAGGATTAGAAGTACAATTTGAAGTCCCTGGTTCGTCTAAAACTCGAACCTGGTGGACTGCAGGCTGAGGATGGTATCCTAGTAAGGCTATGAAGCTTACTAACATCTCTTCCTTACCGATTTATTTCTAATTCTGCTCCGTTACTATATACTTGTGTGTTATTCATGCAATCTATGTCGATATTGAAAAGACATAAGGAGGAAACCCGGGGATATTAATGAGTGGTTTGGAAGATAAATCGCTAAGGAAGAGGTGTTAGGGAGCCTCCTTACACGACGAGAATACAGGACTGAATCTCTCTCTCACCTGCAGCCTTGCATAAAAGAATACAGGTAAGCTTGCTGTTCTTTGTGTAAATCCTGTCATAGCAATAACAGGTGCTGGAGAGGAGGGTCTTGGCCTCGTGGCTTCGATAAGACCGCGTGGCTCTGATGCCTGGTCACACAAACGTCCCTCAATTGCCACCCTATTCCCCAAAAGAGTAATGGTGGACTGTAGCAGAAGGGTAACTGTAGCCAGGTGTTTACTGGGTTCACATTTCAGATGAACTTGAGGCTGTATCAGCTACCAGTACTACTAAGATTTCTCACTGCACGTGGGAGGAAGCCAGTCACATCAGGACATATGGAAGTGAAAAATGGCTGACGAAGAAAGGGAAACGAATGAATTAATGAGAGAAGAATAAGAGATGAAGGAATGAATGAGGGAGAGATGAAAGTGAATGAATAGATATGAAAAATAAAAAGGAGCAGGTAAAAGACAAGTCATAAAGAATTGTCAACACCGTCAGCCTCACTTTGTCAAACACCAAGTTTCTTTCTTTGTCTTTTTTTTTTTTTCAGATTTTACTGTGTATTCCTTGCCTCTTTTGTCACTTTTTTTTTTTTTATTGTATATTATTTTTGACACCACCTGCCTACCTGTCAGCCTGCCAGCCAACTAGATTGCTTTCTTGCCTGCATACTATATATTCCTATATGTTTTGCCTGGCGCTGATGAGAAGCCTGTGCGTGGTGGCGTTGGACACCCTGGGTGGAGCAGCTGCGACATGCATCCGCGAGCCAAACCTCCATATATTTCCCTGCACCTCGCCGTGGGGAGGGTGTGCATGGAGAGTCTGTTTACCGAAGTGCATGATGGCAACAGAAGATGAGGAAGATACGAGTGATATGTCTGCATGACTAATGTGCCTGAGGGTTCTGCTATCTGAATTGCATGGTGGCTATTGCCAATGGACAGGAGACTCAAAGGGTGAGACAGGCAGTCAGACGGACGGGTAGACAGAGCAGGTTGTTGCTTAACATCGGTTAGTCTAGCTGAGCAGACCCGTCGACCACAATCAGAAACTGCTCCTACGGGACCGTCGTACAGGTACAGCACAGTACATGCAACGTGTAGATATCCGTAACCCCAGTGTGGTAGACAGCGTCTCACAAGAGTCAGACCAAGGCCCTTCTCATAGCTAGGTGCAGGAAACTATGAGTGCACAGTGCCACCACGTGTAGGCTCCTCCTCAGCACCTGGGGACGAAGGCTGACAGGTAATGAAGACAAGAGGAGGGAGGAAAAGGTGGTGACGGCGGCACTGACAGGGAGGAGAAAGGCTTGGCGTTAACAGTGTGGGTGATGTTCCCGGTAACTAACTAAGCTTTACGACCACACGACACACCATTTATGCCCCTCTCGTTGGCATGGCACACCGCAACACTTCTTCTTAAGCCAATTATTTTGCGTATCACACCTTATTGTTGCTTTAAGTGCTATATTATTGTCCGTTTAGTTTGCCTTAGTAACACACGAGGATACTTTGACCCATTAGGCAAGGTATTTAAGGAAGGCTTCAGGATGTATCATCAGCCAGCACGAACGCCACCTTTTGTAAAGTGTTGCCCTGCAGGGAGACACAGCCACGGAGGAGGAGGAGGAGGAGGAGGAGGAGGAAGACAACAACGACGACGACGATGATGATGATGACACGCACGCACGCACATGCACCTGCGTTGACTGGAATATTAATATCCTCCAGTGTTCCGTGTTGTTGGAAGAGGTAGGCTCGGCAGGCAGTGAAGCAGACAGGGAGACAAGAGAAGCATGTAGACGCACGCTGAGCATATGTTTTTACCAGACGTAAAGGCAAACACACGCACCCTAACACACTCCTGCATGTCCCGTCGCCAGCATATGTTTTTACCAGACGTAAAGGCAAACACACGCACCCTAACACACTCCTGCATGTCCCGTCGCCAGCATATGATTTTACCAGACGTAAAGGCAAACACACGCACCCTAACACACTCCTGCATGTCCCGTCACTAGCATATGATTTTACAAGACGTAGAGGCAAACACACGCACCTTGACACACTATTGCTACATGATTCTACAAGACGCACAGGCAAGCACACGCACCTTAACACACTCTAGCATGTCTCGTCACCAGAATATGATTTGACAAGGGGCGTAGAAGCAAAAAAACATTTTCACACGTGTTTGTATGCACCATTTTAAGTCAGGGGTGTAATTTCTATATACAGCTGGTACTGTGTACTGGAAGAAAATGGAGGATCAAATTTACAGCAAGTAATGGAACTATATTAAGCAACAGTCCTCCAAAACAGTCATTTTTTTTTTTTTTAGATAGCATGAAACTTTAAAAAGGACGCGTTATCAAGAAGGCGATCCGTAACATGGACTCTGTAAATGTTAACAAGAATCACAGACGCTAGCTGACAGGAGCACATGCTTGGCTTCGCGTGTAAACCACAACTGTCAACTCTCTCATCTTCCCTCACACAGACACGCCAGTTGTTACTTGTGCCCTGAGGTTGACTAGCACGAAAAATCTTGCATAATGATGAAATAAACTGCTAAATCTGTCCTACGTTGTAGCTTTCCTGACTACGTGTAGACCACAACAGCCAGTCTCTCTCATCTTCCCTCACAAATACGCCAGATGTTATATTGTGCTCTTAGGTTGTCTGAAGAAGAAAAGCTGCTTAGGGATGGAGAAATAATATAGCTAAATATGTCCAAGACTAATATCCAGTATCACCTAACGTTTGTGCGAGTGGTAGAGTTTAATAGTTATAAGGCATCTCTTGCTATTGCCCATTATGTAAAATATTCTCTCCTCAGTCCCTGCTTGTCCTTTACCCCCCCTCCCTCCTTTCCTCCATCTCCTCATCCCTCCATTTCTCTCCCTGTCCCTCCGTCTCTCCCTCTGCTTCCATCGCTCTCCATTTCCCCCCCTCCCTCCTCCCCTCCTTGCTCTCCCCTTTCACGTCGCTATTTTTGACAGCTGCCCATCTCACCCACGCCGGTATTAGTGACCTGTTTTCCTCTAAGCATCAAGCTCTGTTGGAATCATTCTCTATTGGTTCCTCGATATTTTGGCTACGAAATTCCCTCTGTATATCAGCGTCCTAACAAACCCAGGGCGCCTGTAATATTAAAACAATAATGCTTACCCCTTTCAATCTTATGGCGAATTATTCACGCTGTCCCTAAAAGACTTTAGAGACTCTTCGGACTGTAGTTCTTATATATAGTCGTAGATATAGCCTTCATTAACCCCCTCTATTTTTTTCAGGCAGGGAAGAAGGAAGTAATGGCCAGAAGCCGGCAAGCCTTTTACAACAACAAAAAAAAAAAAAAAAAAAAAAAAAAAAAAGCCAAAGATGAAGGTAAGAAATAAGCGAGACATTTAAATTAGAAAATGTCATGCTTTTGAAGGGGTTAACATCATTGCCTAGACTAAGCCTCGTCTTACTACAGGGCAATTTTTTCACTTTATAGAAACACCGTAATGGGTTAGTCTCAAAGAACGTCCTTCCTCTGAAAATTAGGAGTATTAACGCCATTACTTAATCTCCATGTTCTTAAGTTTTTATGCCTTTCAAAAGTTTAAGACCCCAAACTGCACCGACAGCTTATATACCCTCTCTGGGAAAAGGTTATAGAGTTGAAATTATACATATTAACAGTGACACCAGTTTTATTATACTCTAATGTGCTGATAGTGTGGCAACCAACATCCACTCCTGTAGTGCTGCCTAATTATATTTTCTGTCAACCCTCCTCTTCCTGTATCATTCATCCTTTCTGTCTATCATTCTTTCTACTTCAGGAGAGTACAGTACATCGCTTAACAAGCTTAATGGTTCCCTGTAACCCTTTGTGCAACGCTGAGTGGTAACCATACACCCACATAACAGATGTGCAGCAGACTATGGTGGCCATGTTAAAAGTGTCATTCTAAATGTGGCATTTATCCATGTAATAAACCGATATTCTTCCGCACGCCTTGCTATGGCGGGGCGTAGTCTGCTGCAGGAGAATCACTTCACAGCATGGGAAAGTCATGTCTGACACGAATTACTTTACACGCCAGACATACAATATTCCTCAAATCAGGCCCCCCTTTTATAAGTGACAACAGTTGTGGTAAGTCTCCATAGGTTTAAGAAAGTGAAAGAATAGTATTGGTTTACTAAGTTAATACAATACATTCACACCCACTACACGTAAAACTTCATTAACAGTGACAGTGTAAAGTGTACAGTGAATGACAACTTGTAGTCTACTCCACATAGCTATTTTCATAGCTACATTCCATTATTTCAAAGTCCATAGTCTCAATTTCTTCCAAATGTTTCCTGGCCATACTTTACTTTCTCCAGTTAACTTTGATAACTTATTTCCTACGTCCGTAGCTATTTCTTATATCTTCCACTTTATATCCCACCATACTTTCTATATTCTCCACATTTTTTCCATATCCATACAACTTAATGGGTTCACAAGGATTTTTGTGGCAATATGTTAGTAAAATTTCACTACACTACAGCCGCCTTCCTCAGCCTTCTCTGCTCCCACAAACTGCTGCTGACTGCGGCTGCGGTAGGCCACTTAGAGATGTTAAATATTCAACATCGATAGTCTGGAATTCTTGTAGTAGACGGTATGAGAGGGGCGAGGGAGAGATGAGGTGGGGATGTGTGTCCGCGAGTGCTGTGTGCCGGCTACTGCTTTTACCGAGACCTCTCACCCATCCAGGTCACGTTGGTTTTGCAGTGACATCATCGTCCACTCACCAGTCTTCTGAACTCGCCTGAGCAACCAAGGCACATGTGGAGTTTAAAGCATTATTAATACACTTTGGTAAAATGTAATGTGTAATATGTTTCAGACATTCAGCCACTCATTCCTCTCAGCCATACTCATTCCTCTTAATTACGAGACAAGTGGAATATGAATGAAAATAACTGGGGAAAACTTTCTATTCGATCCCAGACGAAGCAATAAAAATTAAATTTTGCAAACAGTGGACGAAATATATACTCAATGAAGAAACCACTTGTTTCACGAGGTACGTAAGAATTAACTTAGTTCTACACAAATAATACGAAAGTTTTTAAGAATTTAATGTCATGACAGTCAAGACAAACTACCCTGCAGGGGCGGTTGCTTGGCTCCAGTTGTAGTCTGCTCAGCTAGACACTGCGGGTTTAAACCGATACATGTTAACGATTTTTTCTCGTCAAGAGGAGTTAAACGACTTTTTTAACCCTTCCAGAGCGACACTTCAACAAACCAGAAAAGATTTAATTGACCAAAACCCTATTCAGTCCGAGCTGACTGATGAGAAAATATACAGACTAATACTGCAGGTACCAAAACAATGGAGGCAGTAATTAAGTGTAGTGAAGAGTCAACATTGTGCCAGCCACCGACCCAAGATGGTGGACAAAGTGTGGATATGGGGGTCAGAGGGTCAGGGTGTAGGAGAGAATATGGTGGAAAAATGCTGGTAGAACAGAAATTGATCATTACTTAAAACACACACACACACACACACACACACACACTAAGGTTCACTGTCAAAACAGACCAACAACAGTACAACATGAACTGACCAAGCTATCAAAGGCTAGCCACGAAAAACGTGACGGTAAATACATAACTAATAAAATGAAAAAGTGAAGCAAGTGACGAACACAGGTCACTTTTCAATAGAACCGAAAGTTTCCCTCACGAATCCTTTATTTTCGTCAATACCTTCATGTAAAAGTACCTATAAATCTAACTAACCCCGTTGTCAGTCCTTAATCTTGCAGTTTAAAGCCACTGCTCCACGATATGGAGAAATACAGGGGACAAGGGAAGGGGCTATGCTGCACCGCGCCTCTCATCACTACTAGCCAATTCCCACCAAACCGTACCCACTCCCTGGATGACCTACCCCACTCGTCGTTATTGCTACAGCCCAGCACTTTCCTACGAACAACCCCCAAAACAAAAACCACCTCCCTCTATATGGGGCTGTCGTAACAATGATTAATATATACATAAACATTTCAGCTGTACACATGAATTAAATGCAGATTTACAAATATTCAACCACCAGTGTCACTCAAATCACTCCTATCACCTATTCTTAAAACTATCACTATCAAATTTAAGTCCAAAATAAAGCTGTACAAGTAGTAAATATAGAACATACCTCCATAAATGGTTAATATCCGACTACCACCTTCCCACTGGATACATCAAGCTTTAGTTCAACGGCTGGATGTCCTCTAACATCAGTCACTAATTTCTCCAACTTACTCCCTCACGTATGGACTCTGGTCTAGCGCCGTGCAAGGTTATTCACGTCCCATTGCTCCTGGTTAACTAACTAATTTCATGCAGGTTTATTTCACCTCGACTCTGAATGAAGCACCACAGCTTCACGAAACCATGAATATCAGTATGAAGTACTCGACTCCACGGAGGAGAAAAGCTACGGAGTAACGAGTCAAGGTTAAAACTGCGAGGCCATTACCTTCACGCCATCTAGTGCACAAGCGAGATAAGGGAGAACGGGATATAAGAGAACGGTTACGGGGTAGACTATGTTTAGATTATGAATCGGGAATATATAAGCCTTCCACGTGACACTAAGTTAGTCTTAAATAATTATATTGTGCATGAGCATCCTTCACCATTGATAACATGGGGCTGGTGAATAGTGTCCCATATAACGTATTTTGAGACAAAGATTCATTCCAGTGATAAAAGTCTCTGATCCGGAATATACTGGATGTATTAATAATACAGACAAGAATATTATAGTGTATTTATTGAGTATATAGATGTACATGTTAGGTTACATTATTATCCCGGAAACATTCACACGGGCAACACAAACCCATAGCCGTTTGTTGTGTTAGCTCTGTTAATCCTAAGTATCAGGTGGATTGGACTGGACAAAATGCCTTTCCATTGTTTTCAGACGCACTTCTACCATATTCCTGTGGATATCTATATACCTGTGGATATCTGTATATCTATATCGGCATCTGTCTATCTATCTGTCCATCTATCTATCTATTTGCGAGTGAATCACTTAATAACACGCGATTCATAAATATGCTAATACTCACAGGGAAAAAGAATACCCGAAATATCCCATGTGCTTCGGTTATTTCCTGTTTCCTTTTCCCTGTGGATATCATCTCTCTCTCTCTCTCTCTCTCTCTCTCTCTCTCTCTCTCTAATATATATATATATATATATATATATATATATATATATATATATATATATATATATATATATATATATATACCTAGGCTGCTTCCCCCAGGGAAAAGGAGGTAGCCGAGACAGGACGACACACTCCCCATTTACTCATCCATTCAAACACAATCATTCGCATCTTAGCCCCAAAGGGGAGAACGGACAGATCCTCACCGCACCACACCTGCATATAATAGTAATTTCCCGTTATCGGTATACGAGTAATATTCTTTAATAATAGATGGTGCATATCTTCACTGTCATTTTCACAAGATCAATAATACGGCACCATATATGAATATTGTCAATCAATATTGATTGTGTGAGGGCCTGTAAATAATATCCTGCGTTGCCAGTGTGGCGGTATTACCTCAGCAAGTTCACATGTCCCTTATCATTGCCCAACGTATCCTTTATCATACGTGTAATGAAACATAGTAATTTCTACAGATTTCTGTATTAGGCGTACGTGCCGAGGCCCAGTTTCAGCTGTTGACGTCTTAATCTGCACCAACATTTATGACCGTAGTACAACTGTTTATGCATAACAGTTTGTTACATCTGTTTTACGCACCCCTTTTTGTCCTTTGGGAAGAAACGAAACCGTAGGTTAGTTCCAGTTAGTGGGTTTTTCCCACAAACAACACAGCGGTGTCCAGGGTTTAGAGCCATGTTTATTTGTACCGCCACGCCCCCTCACATCCCGCCTGTCAACTTATGTAAACAAACAGACGACACACCGGCGACCACAATGCCATCTGTTGACCAAGCCAGCTCGTTACACTGGTCTCGTGCTCGCCCATAAGAGTCCGTGACTCGACTCTCACGATGGCCATTTTGTTTTTAACTCTTTCAACTGTGAATTTCTGGCTTCGAATCACGCACGCACACATGCACATACACACACACGTACACACACACACATACATACATATATATACATATAAGCACACACACATACACACACGCACACCACACACGTGTTTGTATGTGTATGTACAGTACAGTATGTATATATGCATGCATGTGTGTGTGTGTGTGTGTGTGTGTGTGTGTGTGTGTGTGTGTGTGTGTGTGTGTGTGTGTGTGTGTGTGTGTGTGCAAGCTAAAATCAAGTAGTAGCAGTAGCAGTAGTAGACCCTACCTCAACACTGTTCCTGTGGCACTGTCTTTGATGCAAACCATGCAATGGTGTGCAAGAAGGCAGGCTGTGTGTACGCGACGTCACTGCCAAAATGCTGCCGGAAATATGCCATGATGTCACCACAGAGCCAGCTGTGCTGCCCCTAGACGGCGAGCACTTCACCCACAGAACAGCAAACACATCAAATGATGCCAGAGTGGATGTCAGTGCTGCAGGTTTGCGGACACGTGGGCAGAGGGCTTTCTTCAACATTAGGATAATTGATCCTATGGCAGCATGTCATCGTGAACTGTGTCTCGAGGCTGCACACAAAAGGAATTAACAAGAAAAAAAAAACACAGACTATCAAGAAAGGATCTAACTTTTGCACCACGTTGGATTCACTGCCTTTGTGTTCACAACATCAGATGGGACGGGTCCAGAGGCGAGCATATTCTCTCGAGACTGGCAGAGATTCTTTCTAAGAAGCGTCAACGTCAGAGTTCCGTTATGGCCTGGATGAGGTGTCAACTGTCCTACTCCCTTGTGAGGTGTGCACTGCTATGCCTCAGGGGCACAAGACCATCAGCCCTCAGGCCTGTCTCTCTGGCAGGTATGGATTACGAAGCTACTGTGACTGAGTCACACTGACCAGCAACTCCAATAGATTAATGTTTTTGTTGACACTGTAATAATAAAAAATATAGTAGTAATAAAGTCTTTTGTGGTTGGTGGGGCACTCCCCATCCACCCACTCGATGTAGTGCTGTTCTCGGATGCCTGCCCTTTCCTCTCTTCCTTCTTTCTTTCTATCGTTCCTCTTCTGTCTTTCCTCTTCCTTCTGTCTACGGGTGACTATACACTGAGTGACAAGCCAGATGGTTTCCTGTACACCAGGAAACCTTTTACTACGCTGGGTGGTAACCATATAAACAAATTATGGCGCCTGATGGTTTAGTGGACAATTAAGACGCTGCAATCGGATTGAGCCTGTGCAAGTTAGTATCCAAGGGATGGTTAGGGTTTAATGCTCACGTAATGTCACTCAGGGATGAGTGAGGCTGGTCATTCTCATCATAAATGTGAGGACCAATTTGCCTAGCTCCAGGCTCCTATGCTCCTCATGGGGCAACACAGGATTAGATGATGAATGAATGAATGAATGATGATAAAGTGTTGGCATATGGTTGGTAAGGACAGTGGCTGGTGTGTTTGGGGCCAACAGATTGTATTATGGTTAGTGATAACCTTCACATTACAACTCCAATGGTTAACTGTATTATGAGGCTGGCTGCTGAGCTGCACGGTATAATTCCCAAATGGATGGAGCTGATTTGCTTGTTGTATTATTTCTAAAAGTGGTAGTTGTAGTAGTAACAGTGGTAGATTTTTTTTTTAATCAGAAGATGCACTCAGCAGGTTGGTAATGTTTGGCTGAATGCAACACGTCCAAAGAACATCATTGTATTGCAAATAAGTCCCAGTAATTCTCAGACATACCATGTTATTTGGACATGTTGCATTCAGCCATCACCACCAACCTATTAAGCGCATCTTTGCCTCGATTAAAAAAAAAAAAAAAGTATAGTATTTGTAGTAGCGGTAGCAACAGCATCATCAGTAGTAGTAGTAGTAGTAGTAGTACATCATCACCATCATCATCACCATCAGCATCACAATCATTATCTTCATCAACATCATCATCATCATCACCATCATCATCATCATCATCATCACCATCATCATCATCACCATCATCATCATCACCATCATCACCATCATCACCATCACCATCATCACCATCACCATCATCACCATCACCATCATCACCATCATCATCATCATCACCATCATCATCATCATCATCATCATCATCATCATCATCACCATCATCATCATCATCATCACCATCATCATCATCATCATCACTATCATCATCATCACCATCATCATCACCATCATCATCATCATCACCATCATCATCATCATCATCATCATCACCATCATCACCATCATCATCATCATCGTCATCATCATCATCATCATCACGATCATCATCATCATCACCATCATCACCATCACCATCATCATCATCATCATCATCATCATCATCATCATCATCATCACCGTCATCATCATCATCATCATCATCATCATCACCGTCATCATCATCATCATCATCACCATCACCATCATCATCATCATCATCATCATCATCATCACCGTCATCATCATCATCACCATCATCACCATCATCATCATCACCATCATCACCATCATCATCATCATCATCATCACCGTCATCATCATCATCACCGTCATCATCATCACCATCATCATCATCATCATCACCATCATCACCATCATCATTATCGTCATCATCTTCATCTTCTCTTCTTCCTCTTCCTTCTCTTCTTCCTTGTCTTCTTCTCCTCCTCCTTTTGTTCTTCTTCCTCCTCCTCTTCTCCGTCTTCTCGTTGTTCTTTGTTCATCTTCTTCATCTTTTTCTTCTTTTTGCTCATCTTCTTCGTATTCTTCTCCCTCTTCTTTCTTTTGAATGCCAAGCAGTTAGAAGAGATTAACACCGAACGATGCTAGTCACGAAGAAGTGCTATGGAAAGGACAGAGAGGCTTAGTAGCGTATTGTCCTTTGCCTGTGAGCTACGTGAAATAAACTGCAAAAGGACGGAAATCTGAGCCAAGTTAAGGTGAAAGGCCTATAGCACATCAACACTAAATGATGCTAGTCACGAAGAAGTGCAGTGAAAACTATGGAAGGCCTTAGTCTTGTCTTTTTGAGCCAAGTTAAGGTGAAAGAACTACACCAAATCAACACTATATGATGCTAGTCACGAAGAAGTGCAGTGAACACTATGCAAGGCCTTAGTCTTGTCTTTTTGAGCCAAGTTAAGGTGAAAGAACTACACCAAATCAACACTATATGATGCTAGTCACGAAGAAGTGCAGTGAACACTATGGAAAATCTTTGTCTTGTCTTCTCTCTCTCTCTCTCTCTCTCTCTCCCCTTATCATACCTGACCCCCTTAATTCTCTCTCTCTCTCTCTCTCTCTCCCCTTATCATACCTGACCCCCTTAATTCTCTCTCTCTCTCTCTCTCTCTCTCAGCGTTGCGGGGCTTCACCACGGTGTTGCCATACGCAGGGCTGCAAATATCCCTACATACTTCAAAACCTTATCCCATCTATCCCTTCCCCAAACTCCTCAACTCACCAATAGACACTCACGATAGATCCAAATAGATAAATAGACACAAGCGGGTAGATAGAAAAGGCTGATAAAGAGTGATAAAAGGACAATAGTAAAGAGGCAGTAGGCGGAGCAATATGGCTGCCGCGGCTGTGTTTACACTGGCTCAGCCAATCAGCGTCCGCCTCCCTCTGCCCTTAGCACCAGCCGCCCTCTGATTGGCTGGCAGCTGTGAGGCCAGGGAGGAGGCAGGGAGGGGAGTACAATAATAATAATAAATAATAATAATAATAATAATAATAATGTTTATTTCCACAAACAGTGGTTATTCATACAACAATATAAACTATGTATACAGGTAACAGTACAGTGTAATCGTGAAGATTATACACTGAAGGTATAAGTGTCAGGGAGTAAATATAATAAAAAAGGATATAATTATCAATATACTAAATGTCATTACATATCCTATTTCAAATTGATGCTTGTGAATTATTACAGAATATATTTGCCTCATATTTTACTGGTTTATTATTGTTTAGCGTTATACAATCAGATTATTGAGGGGTGTTTAGTGACTGTTAAGTGTAATTGTGAAAGTGTGTAAACTATGCGTGACAGAAATAAATGGAGAGAAATTGTGAATGAATAAGTGATGACGCAGCCCTGAGGGGATATTCTCCCGCATTTGGTCTGATCAGCTAGTCAGGTCAGGTGCGGGTAAGGGGATGGGTCTGTTATGATGTGGCAGGGGTAAACCAGTTCTGCTGTCGGGCCCTGCTGTGGATGTCACTGCTTGCATTGCGCAGTTGACCCTTGTGCGGTGTGATGCGGTGAGGATCTGTCCGTTCTCCCCTTTGGGGCTAAGATGCGAATGAATGTGTTTGAATGGATGAGTAAATGGAGAGTGAGTCGTCCTGTCTCGGCTACCTCCCTTTCCTTGGGGGAAGCAGCCTAGGTATATAGATAGATAGATAGTGTAAACTATGTAATTCCTTGACATTTTCTGGCAGGTGGTTGCATATCTTTGGCCGTGTTACTGCTAAGGATCTTGCACCTGAGTTGCTATTAACCTTAGCAACGAACAGATTATTTTTGTGTCTAGTAATACTTTGTGTCATGTTGTGTACCGATGGAAAAGACAGGAGACAGTCAGGGTAGAGATTAGCTGGATATTGGAAGACTGTGACAGCGATGGAAAAGACAGGAGACAGTCAGGGTAGAGATTAGCTGGATATTGGAAGACTGTGACACCGATGGAAAAGACAGGAGACAGTGACAGCGATGGAAAGACAGGAGACAGTCAGGACAGAGATTAGCTGGATATTGGAAGACTGTGACAGCTGTGTCAAACGGGCAGGACATGTCATGGGTAATGCAAGGGGCAGGACATGTCATGGGTAATGCAAGGGGCAGGACATGTCATGGGTAATGCAAGGGGCAGGACATGTCATGGGTAATGCAAGGGGCAGGACATGTCATGGGTAATGCAAGGGGCAGGACATGTCATGGGTAATGCAAGGGGCAGGACATGTCATGGGTAATGCAAGGGGCAGCAGGACGTGGTATTTCTCTAGTAACAAGCGGGGTACATTTGTACAAACTTGTGGTGTACACTGAGGGTAACACATCAACCTGTTCATGTAGTCACGCGTACTAATTTCTGCTCAGGGGTTACCCCTTCCTTCCCCCCTCTACCCTGGGCAGAGGGAAGGGGGGAATCGCGAACAAGTCTACCCCGCCTTCTGCCCCCAACTCCCCCACCCTCCACCTCCAGCTGCCAGTTACTGATTAGACGCAGATTTTCTCATGTCCTGTAAACATGACTAAACTGTCGTCGTACACGCTTTCAACGGCCAAGATTTGGACTATATTTTTAGAATAAATTATTACCGTATTGAACTGCATTCTCAAAATGAAATTATTCACCATCATTGTAATCCAGTGTCGTCCGCTGCACAATTCTGGGTTCCAGTGGTTACCTTTTCACTTCCCCCAGCTGTCTCTGTCTCTCTCTGTCTGTCTGTCTCTTTGAATTTACCTTTCCCACTCTTTCTTTTTAAATTTATATAACTTTCTCTTTGCTTCTCTCCCCCTCTCCCCCTTCTCTCTCTCGTTCTTTGTCTTAAGTCTTCCCCGCCTCTCACCCCTCCCCTCCCCCCACCTTAGGCCTGATCAGCAGTCAGTTATACCGTCACCGCTCCTTCGTATATCGTGTGCAGGCAACATTTATCACACACACTTAGGTCAGATGTATGGAAAGCAAATTTCATATATATATATATATATATATATATATATATATATATATATATATCTATATATATAATTGTATTTCTCATTATGTGCCAAGTTCAAATAGAGAACACCAGACCAATATTCGTAATTTTTATTAGAGTGACCGTTCCACTTCACATAGCTGGGTAGCTGGGCTTATAAACTACACACACACACACACACACACACACACACACACCGCTCGCTGGTGCAGTGGTAACGTTCCCGCTTGCCAACTGGTGGACGGGAGTTCGCGCCTCGCTCAGGTTGCGAAAAGTTTCACTGACGAAGTGGGTGGTTACTGTCCCCCTTGAGCAAGGGGACGGGTGTGTGAGTGTGTGAAGGTCACAGCCTTGCCCTTAGATCGGACTATATGAGCTCTCAGCTCCCTTCCGGGAGGGTAAAAGCTGACGATCACGACCATCAAGTGATCCTGACCGACCCGGTGAATTACACACGACTTAAATTTTGCA
>NW_027642954.1:200000-205000 GCF_032717465.1 Coenobita brevimanus
GCACACTGGCTGTATAGTACACTGGCTGTATAGCACTGAGGCTGTATAGCACACTGGCTGTATAGCACACTGGCTGTATAGCACTAAGGCTGTATAGCACACTGTCTGTATAGTACACTGGCTGTATAGCACTAAGGCTGTATAGCACACTGGCTGTATAGCACTGAGGCTGTATAGCACACTGGCTGTATAGCACACTGGCTGTATAGCACACTGGCTGTATAGCACACTGGCTGTATAGCACACTGGCTGTATAGCACACTGGCTGTATAGCACACTGGCTGTATAGCACTGAGGCTGTATAGCACACTGGCTGTATAGCACACTGGCTGTATAGCACACTGGCTGTATAGCACTGAGGCTGTATAGCACACTGGCTGTATAGCACACTGGCTGTATAGCACACTGGCTGCATAGCACTGAGGCTGTATAGCACACTGGCTGTATAGCACTGAGGCTGTATAGCACACTGGCTGTATAGCACTAAGGCTGTATAGCACACTGGCTGTATAGCACTGAGGCTGTATAGCACACTGGCTGTATAGCACACTGGCTGTATAGCACTAAGGCTGTATAGCACACTGGCTGTATAGCACTGAGGCTGTATAGCAAACTGGCTGTATAGCACACTGGCTGTATAGCACACTGGCTGTATAGCACTGAGGCTGTATAGCACACTGGCTGTATAGCACACTGGCTGTATAGCACTGAGGCTGTATAGCACTGAGGCTGTATAACACACTGGCTGTATAACATACTGGCTGTATAGCACTGAGGCTGTATAGCACACTGGCTGTATAGCACACTGGCTGTATAGCACACTGGCTGTATAGCACTGAGGCTGTATAGCACACTGGCTGTATAGCACACTGGCTGTATAGCACTGAGGCTGTATAGCACAATGGCTGTATAGCACACTGGCTGTATAGCACACTGGCTGTATAGCACACTGGCTGTATAGCACACTGGCTGTATAGCACACTGGCTGTATAGCACTGAGGCTGTATAGCACACTGGCTGTATAGCACTGAGGCTGTATAGCACTGAGGCTGTATAGCACACTGGCTGTATAGCACTGAGGCTGTATAGCACACTGGCTGTATAGCACACTGGCTGTATAGCACACTGGCTGTATAGCACACTGGCTGTATAGCACTGAGGCTGTATAGCACACTGGCTGTATAGCACACTGGCTGTATAGCACTGAGGCTGTATAGCACACTGGCTGTATGGCACACTGGCTGTATAGCACACTGGCTGTATAGCACACTGGCTGTATGGCACACTGGCTGTATAGCACACTGGCTGTATAGCACTGAGGCTGTATAGCACTGAGGCTGTATAGCACACTGGCTGTATAGCACTGAGGCTGTATAGCACACTGGCTGTATAGCACACTGGCTGTATAGCACGGGGGCTGTATAGCACACTGGCTGTATAGCACACTGGCTGTAGAGCACACTGGCTGTATAGCACTGAGGCTGTATTGCACACTGGCTGTATAGCACACTGGCTGTATAGCACTGAGGCTGTTTAGCACTGAGGCTGTATAGCAAACTGGCTGTATAGCACTGAGGCTGTATAGCACACTGGCTGTATAGCACTGAGGCTGTATAGCACACTGGCTGTATAGCACACTGGCTGTATAGCACACTGGCTGTATAGCACACTGGCTGTATAGCACACTGGCTGTATAGTACTGAGGCTGTATAGCACACTAGCTGTATAGCACTGAGGCTGTATAGCACACTGGCTGTATAGCACACTGGCTGTATAGCACTGAGGCTGTATAGCACACTGGCTTTATAGCACACTGGCTGTATAGCACACTGGCTGTATAGCACACTGGCTGTATGGCACACTGGCTGTATAGCACACTGGCTGTATAGCACTGAGGCTGTATAGCACACTGGCTGTATAGCACACTGGCTGTATAGCACACTGGCTGTATAGCACACTGGCTGTATAGCACTGAGGCTGTATAGCACTGAGGCTGTATAGCACACTGGCTGTATAGCACTGAGGCTGTATAGCACTGAGGCTGTATAGCACACTGGCTATATAGCACACTGGCTGTATAGCACACTGGCTGTATAGCACACTGGCTGTATAGCACACTGGCTGTATAGCACACTGGCTGTATAGCACACTGGCTGTATAGCACTGAGGCTGTATAGCACACTGGCTGTATAGCACACTGGCTGTATAGCACACTGGCTGTATAGCACTGAGGCTGTATAGCACACTGGCTATATAGCACACTGGCTGTATAGCACACTGGCTGTATAGCACACTGGCTGTATAGCACACTGGCTGTATAGCACTGAGGCTGTATACCACACTGGCTGTATAGCACTGATGCTGTATAGCACACTGGCTGTATAGCACACTGGCTGTATAGCACACTGGCTGTATAGCACTGAGGCTATATAGCACACTGGCTGTATAGCACTGAGGCTGTATATCACACTGGCTGTATAGCACACTGGCTGTATAGCACTGAGGCTGTATAGCACGCTGGCTGTATAGCACACTGGCTGTATAGCACTGAGGCTGTATAGCACACTGGCTGTATAGCACACTGGCTGTATAGCACACTGGCTGTATAGCACTGAGGCTGTATAGCACACTGGCTGTATAGCACACTGGCTGTATAGCACTGAGGCTGTATAGCACACTGGCTGTATAGCACACTGGCTGTATAGCACTGAGGCTGTATAGCACACTGGCTGTATAGCACACTGGCTGTATAGCACACTGGCTGTATAGCACTGAGGCTGTATAGCACACTGGCTGTATAGCACACTGGCTGTATAGCACTGAGGCTGTATAGCACTGAGGCTGTATAGCACACTGGCTGTATAGCACACTGGCTGTATAGCACACTGGCTGTATAGCACTGAGGCTGTATAGCACACTGGCTGTATAGCACACTGGCTGTATAGCACTGAGGCTGTATAGCACTGAGGCTGTATAGCACACTGGCTGTATAGCACACTGGCTGTATAGCACACTGGCTGTATAGCACTGAGGCTGTATAGCACACTGGCTGTATAGCACACTGGCTGTATAGCACTGAGGCAGTATAGCACTGAGGCTGTATATCACACTGGCTGTATAGCACACTGGCTGTATAGCACACTGGCTGTATAGCACTGAGGCTGTATAGCACACTGGCTGTATAGCACACTGGCTGTATAGCACTGAGGCTGTATAGCACACTGGCTGTATAGCACTGAGGCTGTATAGCACACTGGCTGTATAGCACTGAGGCTGTATAGCACACTGGCTGTATAGCACACTGGTTGTATAGCACTGAGGCTGTATAGCACACTGGCTGTATAGCACACTGGCTGTATAGCACACTGGCTGTATAGCACTGAGGCTGTATAGCACTGTGGCTGTATAGCACTCTGGCTGTATAGCACTGAGGCTGTATAGCACACTGGCTGTATAGCACTGAGGCTGTATAGCACACTGGCTGTATAGCACACTGGCTGTATAGCACACTGGCTGTATAGCACACTGGCTGTATAGCACACTGGCTGTATAGCACTGAGGCTGTATAGCACTGAGGCTGTATAGCACACTGGCTGTATAGCACTGAGGCTGTATAGCACACTGGCTGTATAGCACACTGGCTGTATAGCACACTGGCTGTATAGCACACTGGCTGTATAGCACACTGGCTGTATAGCACAATGGCTGTATAGCACACTGGCTGTATAGCACACTGGCTGTATAGCACTGAGGCTGTATAGCACACTGGCTGTATAGCACACTGGCTGTATAGCACACTGGCTGTATAGCACTGAGGCTGTATAGCACACTGGCTGTATAGCACACTGGCTGTATAGCACACTGGCTGTATAGCACTGAGGCTGTATAGCACTGAGGCTGTATAGCACACTGGCTGTATAGCACACTGGCTGTATAGCACACTGGCTGTATAGCACACTGGCTGTATAGCACACTGGCTGTATAGCACTGAGGCTGTATAGCACTGCTATAGCACACTGGCTGTATAGCACACAGGCTGTATAGCACACTGGCTGTATAGCACACTGGCTGTATAGCACACTGGCTGTATAGCACTGAGGCTGTATAGCACACTGGCTGTATAGCACAGAGGCTGTATAGCACACTGGCTGTATAGCACTGAGGCTGTATAGCACACTGGCTGTATAGCACACTGGCTGTATAGCACACTGGCTGTATAGCACTGAGGCTGTATAGCACACTGGCTGTATAGCACACTGGCTGTATAGCACACTGGCTGTATAGCACTGAGGCTGTATAGCGAAGTGGCTGTATAGCACATAGCACACTGGCTGTATAGCACACTGGCTGTATAGCACACTGGCTGTATAGCACACTGGCTGTATAGCACACTGGCTGTATAGCACTGAGGCTGTATAGCACACTGGCTGTATAGCACACTGGCTGTATAGCACACTGGCTGTATAGCACACTGGCTGTATAGCACACTGGCTGTATAGCACACTGGCTGTATAGCACTGAGGCTGTATAGCACACTGTATAGCTGGCTGTATAGCACTGAGGCTGTATAGCACACTGGCTGTATAGCACACTGGCTGTATAGCACTGAGGCTGTATAGCACACTGGCTGTATAGCACACTGGCTGTATAGCACTGAGGCTGTATAGCACACTGGCTGTATATAGCACACTGGCTGTATAGCACACTGGCTGTATAGGCTGTATAGCACACTGGCTGTATAGCACACTGGCTGTATAGCACACTGGCTGTATAGCACTGAGGCTGTATAGCACACTGGCTGTATAGCACTGGCTGTATAGCACACTGGCTGTATAGCACACTGGCTGTATAGCACACTGGCTGTATAGCACACTGGCTGTATAGCACACTGGCTGTATAGCACACTGGCTGTATAGCACACTGGCTGTATAGCACACTGGCTGTATAGCACACTGGCTGTATAGCACACTGGCTGTATAGCACACTGGCTGTATAGCACA
>NW_027642954.1:207500-210000 GCF_032717465.1 Coenobita brevimanus
GCGATCATGAAGAAATTAAGTTCAAATTTATTTGGGATGTCTGTTCCACTGAAAATACCTCCACCGTTCCTAATTTTCGTCTAGGAGATTTCGATGGCTTAAGAGCTTATTTTCGAACGGTATTCCACAGGGAGATTAGCTATTTGAGGGAATGTCAGGTTAGTGGGGATCCCCAGGTCATAGGTCAGGCGCAGGAAGCACGTGGGGATGTCCGTCAGGTGTCTGTGAGGGGGGAGGTAGTAGATAGGAATGTAGTCCAGGTGACGGAAATTAACTCAGCTCCAGTACCAAGCAGACGTTCGACCAGTGACAAGTATAACGAGTTAATAAATATAATATACGGAGGCCAAGATAGATATATTCCTTCAAAACCGTTTAGAACTAATAATTCAGAACCAAGATGGTTAAACAACAGATTAAAATCTCTCATAGGCCAAAGGAAAGGAATATATAGAAAAACAAAACGTGGAGAGGAACACTTACGTAACCGGTACACAATTTTAAATAGAGAAGTAAAGAGGGAGATAAGAAAAGCAAAGAGAAGTTATGAAATTAAGGTTGCAAGTGAATCAAAAGTAAACCCCAAGGGTTTTTATCAAATGTACCGAACGAAAAATAAAGATAGGATAGGACCACTCAGAACAGAATCAGGTGACATTACCAGTGAAGATAAAGAAATGTGCTCCATCCTAAATAATTACTTCATATCAGTATTCACCAAGGAAAATCTAAGCCTGGTCCCTCAAGCAGAAAATATTTACCATGAGAATACGGAAAATATTCTTAGTAAAATAACCATTAGTAAGGAGGACGTATTGAAAGAAATTAACAAGTTAAAACCTCAAAAATCGCCAGGTCCGGACGATATATATGCAAAAATTATAAAAGAAACCAAAGAAGAATTATGTCAGCCACTTTTAACGTTATTTAATGACTCTTTAAGTTCCAGAGAAGTTCCAGAGGCGTGGAAAACCGCAAACGTAGTGCCCATCTTTAAAAAGGGTGATAAATCAGCTGCGACGAATTATCGTCCGATAAGTCTAACGTCAATAGTAGGAAAAATGTTAGAGTCAATTTTGGCAAATAGGATTAGAGAACACTTAGAAAGATTTAATCTTATAAACGAAAGTCAGCACGGATTCAGGCAAGGACGATCCTGCCTCACAAATTTGTTGTCATTCTACTCGGAGGTCTATGAGGCAGTAGATAGCGATAAAGCTTACGATGTTATTTATCTGGACTTTAGTAAAGCTTTTGATAGAGTCCCACACGAAAGGTTAGTTAGAAAGGTTCGAGCACACGGTATAGACGGCGATATCTTAAAATGGATAGAATCCTGGCTGAAAGGACGAAAGCAGAGAGTATTAATAAATGGAACTAAGTCGGACTGGGGATTAGTAACTAGCGGTGTACCACAGGGTTCAGTACTCGGTCCCTTATTATTTATCATATATATAAATGATCTAGACTTAGGAGTCAATAGCAGAATCAGCAAATTTGCCGACGATACAAAAATAGGGCGTATCATTAACTCGACTGACGATTGCCATTACTTACAAAAAGACCTCGATACATTGTCCAAATGGTCGAAAACTTGGCAAATGGAATTTAACGTTGAAAAATGTAAAGTACTTAACGTAGGCAAGACCATTGGAGATACTAAATACAGCTTAGATAACAAAGAAATTAGCAAATCTGAATGCGAGAGAGATCTAGGAGTTATGATTAGTAACGACCTTAAACCTAGGCAACAGTGCATTAATGCGAGAAATAAAGCAAATAGGGTCCTAGGATTTATTTCGAGAAGCGTGAGCAATAGATCATCTAAAGTAATACTGAAACTTTATCTAGCATTGGTGAGGCCACATTTAGACTACGCAGTACAATTTTGGTGTCCTTACTATAGAATGGATATTAATTCGTTAGAAAATGTACAGAGAAGAATGACTAAAATGATACATGACGTCCGGAACCTGTCATATGAAGACAGACTGAAAAGACTAAGTGTGCATTCGCTAGAGAGGCGTAGAGTAAGGGGAGACTTAATTGAGGTTTTTAAGTGGATGAATGGTATAAATAAGGGAGATATTAGCAAGGTACTTAAAGTGAGCATACAGGATAGAACTAGAAATAATGGTTTCAAACTAGAAAAATTCCGTTTCAGAAAGGAAATCGGTAGAAATTGGTTCGGTAATAGAGTAGTAGACGAATGGAATAAGCTACCTAGTAAAGTAGTTGCTGCCTCTTCCATTGAGAGTTTCAAGCATAGGCTAGATAAGCATATGACAAATAAGGGGTGGATATAGAATAAAGAAAATCTTATAACCAATACTAATTCAAAAATAAATTTTCTTTTCAGGTTACACTATGATAGTCTCTATTCTCCTTTCACACTTTCCTGTAAAATGTCCACGCCAGTTTTTCTATACGGCGTGGTGTTCTTTCTGACTTTTTCCTGCCGGCTTCGGCTGGAGGGTTTGGAGGGCGGGGGAGAGCCTTC